>NC_041392.1:30618781-30688787 GCF_002162155.2 Triticum dicoccoides | reverse complement strand
CGTGGCGTTGCCTCTGGATGAACAGTGAGCGTTGCAGGGGGGTTTGGATGAACAGTTCCCGGTGGGGGTGGATAAACAGGACCCCGATTGTTCGAGCCGGTTGGGGCTGGATGAACAGGACCCCGTGGAGGGCAGGATGAACAGGACCACCCCGTAGAGGGCAGGATGAATAGTAGCCCCGTGGAGGGGTGGTTGAACATGAGCCCGTGGAGAGGGCTGGTTGAACAGTAGCCGGTGGAGTAGCGCGTGGTGGAGGCTGGATGAACGGGAGCCCTTGGATGAATAGTCACAGGTGGAGGCTGGAGGAGGTCGACGGTGGATGAACAGTAGCCCATGGAGGCTGGAGGAGGTCGATGGTGGAGATGAACAGTATCCCATGGAGTCCCGTTTTGCGGTATGCCGCACCCCTCCCGATGAACAGGACCCCCCTTTTGACCGTAGTGCTCCAACACAAGACTGTTTCCACCGTTTTGCTATACGTCACACCCCTCCCGACCAACAGGACCCCCGTTTCGACTGTAGGAGGTACGGTTCGTCTGTTTGCGGTACGCCAGACCCCTCTCGATGAATAGGATCCCGTTTCGAACGTGGTCGGTCGAACACAAGGCCGTTTCCTCTATTCTACAGTACGCCAGGCCTTGTTTCCATCGGCTGTTCCGTCCAAGCCCTCCCAATGAACACGGCGACACATTCCGTTCCGACCCAGCCGGTTGGCTCCCCATGAACACGACGACGACACTGTTTCTCCGTTCCGACCCAGCAATGTACACGAGCCCTGGCCGTACATACGCACGAGTAGGCGTTTGAGACCCCTCCCGTATGTATGTACGTGGCCGTATTTACTTTCTTGCACCCTGGCCGCTGTACGTACGTGTACATGCTACGTGCGCGCCTCTACTACGACACGTGCGCGCGTCTACATCGACCAGTATGTTCACACACGTTCGCGACGAGAATGACAATGCTACGTATGCTTCGACCAGGTGGGTCCCGACTGTCAGACACTTCCTTGCCTGCGAAGATGTAGCTGGTGGGTCCCAGCAGTCAGGGGGGTGAATCGGTTTTTTTTTCGGACGCACTTCCTTGCGTGCGAAGATGTAGCGGGTGGGTGATACATCTCCGTCGTATCTACTTTTCCAAACACTTTTGCCCTTGTTTTGGACTCTAACTTGCATGATTTGAATGGAACTAACCCGGACTGACACTGTTTTCAGCAGACTTTCCATGGTGTTACTTATGTGCAGAAACAAAACTTCTCGAAATGACCTGAAACTCCACGGAACAACTTTTCAGAAATAATAAAAAATCCTTGCCAAAGATGAAGACCAGGGGGCCGACACCCTGTCCATGAGGGTGGGGGGCGCCGCCGCGCCCCCTACCTCGTGGGCCCCCTGGAGCTCCTCCGACGCCAACTCCAACTCTATATATTTGCTTTCGGAGAGAAAAAAAATCAAGGAGAAGAAATCATCGCGTTTTACGATACGGAGCCGCCGCCAAGCCCTAAAACCTCTCGGGAGGGCTGATCTGGAGTCCGTTCGGGGCTCCGGAGAGGGGGAATCGTCGCTGTCGTCATCATCAACCATCCTCCATCATCAATTTCATGATGCTCACCGCCGTGCGTGAGTAATTCCATCATAGGCTTGCTGGACGGTGATGGGTTGGGTGAGATCTATCATGTAATCGAGTTAGTTTTGTTAGGGTGTGATCCCTAGTATCCACTACGTTCTGAGATTGATGTTGCTATGACTTTGCTTTGCTTAATGCTTGTCACTAGGGCCCGAGTGCCATGATTTCAGATCTGAACCTATTATGTTTTCATGAATATATGTGAGTTCTTGATCCTATCTTGCAAGTCTATAGTCACCTACTATGTGTTATGATCCGGCAACCCCGAAGTGACAATAATCGGGACCACTCCCGGTGATGACCATAGTTTGAGGAGTTCATGTATTCACTATGTGCTAATGCTTTGTTCCGGTTCTCTATTAAAAGGAGGCCTTAATATCCCTTAGTTTCCATTAGGACGCCGCTGCCACGGGAGGGTAGGACAAAAGATGTCATGCAAGTTCTTTTCCATAAGCACGTATGACTATATTCGAAATACATGCCTACATTATATTGATGAATTGGAGCTAGTTCTGTGTCACCCTATGTTATGACTATTACATGATGAACCGCATCTGGCATAATTATTCATCACCGATCCAATGCCTACGAGCTTTTCCTATATTGGTTTCTCGCTTATTTACTTTTCCGTTGCTACTGTTACAATCACTACAAAACATCAAAAATATTACTTTTGCCTCTGTTACTTTTATTACCGTAACCACTACTATCATATTACTTTGCTACTAAATACTTTGCTGCAGATACTAAGTTATCCAGGTGTGGTTGAATTGACAACTCAACTGCTAATACTTGAGAATATTCTTTGGCTCCCCTTGTGTCGAATCAATAAATTTGGGTTGAATACTCTACCCTCGAACACTGTTGCGATCCCCTATACTTGTGGGTTATCAAGACTATTTTCTGGCGCCGTTGCCGGGGATAATAGCTCTATTCTTTGAGTCACTTGGGATTTATATCTGATGGACACTATGAAGAACTTGAAAGACGCTAAGACAACAATTTATCCCTCAACTACGAGGGGAGGTAAGGAACTGCCATCTAGCTCTGCACTTGATTCACCTTCTGTTTTGAGTAAGCTTGCGACACCTAAACCTGCTTCTGCTATTCGTTCTGATATGTCGCATGTTATTGATGATGCCACTTCTGCTATGCATGATACTTATGATGAAACTACTTCTATGCTTGATACTACTGTGCCCCTTAGTGAATTTCTTGATGAACAAATTGCTAGGGCTAGAGAGAAAGAAATTATTGAAACTGATTATAATGATGAAAGTGATGATGAAGATAGGCCTGTTATTCCTGAGGGTTATGTTTTTGATATGGAAACTTCTGCAGCTATTTTAGCTTACGAAGATAAATATGAACTCAAGAGGTTATTAGCTGAATGGAATAAGCAATCTCTTAAAGATAGAATGAGGCCTGACCCTGCTTTTGCTATTTCACCTATTTGTGTTGCCGATAAGGATTATGAATTCTCTGTTGATCCTGATATAATTACTTTGGTTGAATCTGATCCTTTTCATGGCTATGAATCTGAAACTGTTGTGGCACATCTTACTAAATTAAATGATATAGCCACCCTGTTCACTAATGATAAGAGATCTCGCTACTTTTATATCCTTAAAATATTTCCGTTCTCATTAAAGGGTGATGCTAAGATATGGTTTAATTCTCTTGATCCTGGTTGTGTGCGTAGTTCCCAGGATATGATTTATTACTTCTCTGCTAAATATTTCCCTTCTCATAAGAAACAAGCTACTTTGAGGGAAATATACAACTTTGTGCAAATCGAAGAAGAGAGTCTCCCACAAGCTTGGGGGAGGCTTCTCAAGTGACTTAATACTTTTCCTGATCATCCTCTTAAGAAAAATAAAATACTTGATATCTTTTATAATGGACTAACCGATACTTCCAGAGATTACCTGGATAGTTGTGCTGGTTCTATTTTCAGGGAAAGAACACCAAATAAAACTGAAATTCTATTGAATAATATGTTGACAAATCTATACCTCTACTAATTACAGACTCCCTAGAAATTACCACATTAATCTGTAAATACAAGCCGTTTATCTGGTGGGGCCGAATTATTACGGTCTAGATCTACCGAATTTTTTCCGGTCAATAATAGAGCCCAAACAACATGTAAACATGACCTACCTGCCCACTAGAACTCTCACGTAACTAGATATCTCACGTTTCCTTCTCTCTCCCCTCACGTCTCTCTCCCAATCTTTCTCTCTCCCCTCACGTCTCTCTCCCAATCTTTCTCTCTCCTCATGTCTCTCTCCAAATCTCTCACGTATCCCTCTCTCCCTTCATGTCTCTCTCCCAATCTCTCTCTCTCCTCACGTCTCCCTCCCAACCTCTCACATATCACACATCACATACTCATCATCAAGACACCCGACCCAGAATTATGACAGCAACTGATGCAACTGAGGATGAACTAGCTCAGAATTGCCCACACCATTGATGGATCAACCAGCCGTCAAACACACGGTGCATTAGACACCGAAGGTGAAGTGCAAGTGCCAGACATGAAACAAGACCATTTGTTCCGTCAGTCGGCCACTACGTTGGCCAGTGAGAGGTATGTAATCAATTGCTGATGATAGTCATTATTAATTAATACATACATGACTAGGTACATAATATATTGGTCTGCACACTGATATTACTATAGCTATGCGTGGATTGATATATGCTGATGGCTCAGCATATTAAGCCCATATATGTACGTGTAGTTAGTTTCGATAGATGCGCACCTAGATAATATATTGCCAACCAAAAATGGCTGCTGGGCCTGCATCACATCTCACAGCTGACGGAGCTCCGTCAATTCGCCGCCTTGTGGAATCAGGTCCAACATGTGCTTTTATCACCAGAGACAGCGGATTCCATCGCTTGGGTCTGGAACGACTCCAAGACATACTCAACAGCCACCGCCTACAATTGCCAGTTCATTGGTTCCTTCACCAACTTGCGCTTTGACAAGCTCTGGGCTGCCAAGGTTGAGCCCAAATGCCTTTTCTTCATGTGGGTCTGGCTGCGAGGTAGAATTCTCACCAACAACAATCTGGAGACGAGGGGGATTCCGCACTCTAAAAAATGTAACCTCTGCGACCAGCAGGATGAGACACCCCTTCACCTTATCTTCCAATGCCCCTTTGCCCGAGCCGTCTGGCTCCTCGTGGCTAATGAGCTGGGAAACCCATCCCTTTTTGATGCAGCCCAGCAAGCTACCTCCATCGCTGCTTGGTGGAATGACTTCGCCTCCAGCCTGGGCAAGAAAGCGAAGAGTGCAGCCATCTACACTGCATGGAACATATGGAAGGAGAGGAATCGCCGGGTCTTTGATCACAAATCCCTACAAGAGTCTGCTATTCTACAACTTATCAAACAGGACATTCTACAGCCTGCCCTCTCTACTCATTGGCTCTCGGATGTTGATAACAGCCCAGAACCAGAACCAGATTAATGTGTTCTTTTCCTTTTTATGGTGGAGGTCACCCTAAAACCTGGTCTGTAATGCAACCTCTGTAGCACTTCCTTCCCTCGTTCTTAATGGGCAGCACAATCTGCCAATTCCTCAAAAAGATAATATATCGGTCTGCACATTGATATTACTGTAGCTATGTGTCGATTCATATATGTCGACGGCTCAGCATATTAAGCCCCTATGTGCACGTGTAGTTAGTTTCGGCAGGTGCGCACCTAGGCTTAAGTAGCTCGAAGCATGCAGCTTGATGTATCTTCATGGAGACTAGCTAGCCTGATGGATTTGTAGCAGGGTGAAAACATCCACGCAAGAGAACAAAAGCGGAATTGATTGGTTGCAACATGCATGTATGGTGCCTATTATTTCTTTGTGTTAATTTCATTGATCTCATTTTGTGATTACAAGCTATAGCCTAATTGCACATATCTAAGTCGGATAACTTCTGCTCCAGTACGGAGAGGTATGCAGCACATGGCGTTTAGTTTTAACACATGCAGCAAGTACAAATTCGCCATGCTATTGATCTATCTTATCCTACGATTTATGTTACTCAAAACTAGGAAAATACGTTTCCAAACTTCTTATTAGGGTTTGGTCATAGTTACAGCCATCTTTTTCGGCTAACCAGGCCTCCAACTCTCACACGCGTAAATATAGAGTTCCAAACCATAATCCACTTCCAGGAAAACTGATGGTGATGAATTAATACATCAATCTGGTGCTTTTCGACCAGTACGTGAAGACGGAGAAGGTATTCATAAAAGTTATCATGTGTCAACTCCAGTTTGGTCAATAATATTATCATGCAAAAGCCAGGGCAGGAAAGCAACTTGATCATGATTGTTTTTGTACTTAATTAATTCGTATTATTTTCTTTTTATTTTTTCCAAAATGTATCTGGACTCCCCAGTGTATATAGATTGCAATACCACACAAGTTGATCAGTGAGGAAAGTTTGGCCGATCACCGGAGTTGCCGTCGTCACCGTCATTGATGAATTTGAGTTTGACAGAAAAATCCACCACTGTATCACATCTAGGGTCCACTCTAGACTCATCTGTCTGACCATAGTTACGTACATAGACGAGACATACGCAACAGTTTTACATTAAAGCCATGGATGAATCGGATTGCCTAAGTGTAGTCGTAGATCTACTACTTTAGATGCCTTCTGTTCTCCTTTCTCTCCTCGACAAGCTGCAAAAGGTGGTCAACATCCATATGAGACGGCACACACAAGTTATGATGGTCAATGCAGGATGCTAGGATGAAGTATGCATTTTTTAAATTAATTATTCAAAAAGACCCTTTTCAACAATTCTTTGTCTCTGTACTATATATATAGATAAACATAAGTAGAAGGTTTTTGTATGATGAAACTTTCTTTCAAAATGCATGTCCACTATCAATACAAGGCTAACGATCAAGAAACATCGAGTTCGTTTTATTTTGTATAATCAGCATAACGTACCAATATGAGAAGCTGAAAATTAAAGATGGGAATGAAAGAGCCCTCTAAAATATTCCCATCTAATTTTTATTTATGTGTACGTATTTGTATTCTAAAATTTGTTGCCAGTGCTTACTGCAATCTACTTTATTACAGTTTTCTTTCCATTATTCTCGCTAATATAAGCTCTCAATACGTAATATATGGTGTTCTCCTATTTACAATTTCTTATGTTGTGATGCGGTTTCATTAAAAGTTGTTTGGTATAACCTCAATTACCGGCACTGATTCACTCACTTGAGTAAGAGGCGTTGTTCATTTACTCCCACTTAACTGGAAGGAAATCAGGTGTCAAGCATGATAATAAATATATGTTTCCATATTACTTTGTCTAACATGGGATTATTTACAAGTAAAAAATTATGATTAAGAAAACTCTTTTTTGCACAGTGTAGTTTTCCTAAATATGACACTACATCCATATCACAGATAAGTGATCTTTTTCTTATTCGTTTCATAAAGGGCTAACAATGACAATGTGACTATTTGAGATAGTTTTGAAATCCATGTATGCATGATGGAATTCTACGATTTCTAATTATCTGTGTTCACAAAATGAAAATAGAAATAATATACATATATGGTAGCAGGCCATCACAAAGCACATTTTTTTAGCATCAAATTTAGTTTATTGATCACAATGTATACACAACTTATTCTTCGAAAGACGTCCCTTATAAATCATTATCTTCTATAATGTGAATTCTAAAATAATAGCAAATATCTAGCCCGTGCGAATGCACGGGTTCACGACTAGTGAAAATAATTGGGCACTTCCTGAGCCAGCTCCTGCTCCAATTACGGAGCCTATTCCTAAACCAACTCCGAAGAAGAGAGGTGTTCTATTTCTCAGTCCTGAAGATATGCAAGAGGCAAAGAAATCTATAAAAGAAAAAGGTATTAAAGCTGAAGATGTTAAGAATTTATCTCCTATTGAAGAAATACATGGTCTTAATCTACCGCCTGTTGAAGAAACATATTAATCCATTACCTATTGAAGAACCTCCTGGTCTTGATAACCCGACACAGGTAGTAAAGGTAAATTCTCTCTATAGATTTGATGAAGGTGATATTCCTCACTATAAGTATGCTAGACAATGCTTAGAAGAGTTTGATAATTTTATTGTCAAACAAGAAAACTTCATTGCTTATTTCAGTAGACAATTGAAATACAATGCAGATATGATTAAACACTTGGGTGATTATATGGCTAATATTAGAGGTGAACTGAAACTTGTTAGCAAACATGCTTCTATGGTTACCACTCAAGTAGAACAAGTACTTAAAGCTCAAAATGATTTTCTCAATGAAATGAATAGTAAGAAAAATGATTATGCTATTAGAGTGGCTACTAGAACTGGTAGAATGACTCAGGAACCTTTGTATCTTGAATGTCACCCTAAGAGAATTGAGCAAGATTCTCAGAGAAATAATATTGATGCACCTAGTTCTTCTAAAAGGAAGAAAAAGAAAAATGATAGGACTTTGCAAACTTCTAGTGAACCTATTGCTGAACCACCTGAGAATCCTAATGATATCTCTATGTCTGATGTTGAAACACAATCTGGCAATGAACATGAACCTAGTGAAAATGTTAATGATGATGTTCATGCTGATGCTCAACCTAATAATGATAATGATGTAGAAGTTGAACCTGCTGTTGATCTTGATAACCACAATCAAAGAATCAACGTTATGATAAGAGAGACTTTGTTGCTAGGTAACATGGTAAAGAAAAGGAACCATGGGTTCAAAAATCCATGCATTTTCCTCCCAAACCATCCAAGAAAAAGGATGATGAGGATTTTGAGCGCTTTGCTGAAATGATTAGAACTATCTTTTTGCGTATGCAGTTGACTGATATGCTCAAAATGAATCCATATGCTAAGTATGTGAAAGATATTGTCACTAATAAAAGAAAGATACCGGAAGCTGAAATTTCCACCATGCTTGCTAATTATACTTTTAAGGGTGGAATACCAAAGAAACTTGGAGATCTAGGAGTACCTACTATACCATGCTCCATTAAAAAAATATGTTAAAACTGCTTTATGTGATCTTGGAGCCGGTATTAGTGTTATGCCTCTCACTTTATATCGTAGACTTGATTTGAATAAGTTGACACCTACTAAAATATCTTTGCAAATGGCTGATAAATCGACTGCTATACCTGTCGGTATATGTGAGGATGTGCTTGTTGTGGTTGCAAACGTTACTATTTTAACGGACTTTGTTATTTTTTATATTCCCGAGGACGATAGTATGTCTATTATTCTTGGAAGACCTTTTCTGAATACTGCAGGTGCTGTTATTGATTGCAACAAAGGCAATGTCACTTTTCATGTTAATGGTAATGAGCATACGGTACAATTTCGGAGGAAACACCTCAGGTCCATAGTATCAATTCTATTGGAAAAATCCCATCGATTATATTTGGAGGTTTTGAATTTCCTCTTCCTACTGTCAAGAAGAAATATGATATTCTTATTATTGTGGATGTGCATGTCCCCGTTGAGGTAACATAGTGTTATTCGAAATTTCTCCGGTTTCATGTTATTCGGAATGAGTTTATTAACAAGACCTGATCAACCTTGTTAGTGGATTCCTTTTGATGATCATGAGATGGATGAAACTAGAAGGCACAACCTTCTGTACCCTCTTTATACTTCATGTTATTTAGTTGAAATAAAGTAAAAATAGTATTTTTCTGTTTGTTTTCTGATTTATCTGTGCAATATAAAAATACCCCGAAAATAAAAGTTCTCCAAATGCCCTGAAAATGGAATATGATTTTTTCTAGAATATTTGAGGATTTATGGAACTGAGAACACACCAGGGGGTGCACCACCTGGCCACGAGGGTGGAGGGCGCGCCCTACCCCCAGGGTGCGCCCCCTACCTCGTGGGCCCATGGTGGCCCCCCTCCACTTATTCCCGCACCACACACTCCTTATTCCTCCCACAAACATGAATACCTAGCTCAAGCACGAGTTCTAGCTCACTTTGCTGCGATTTTCGATCTCCTTGCTCAAAGCACCTCTCACAAAACTGCTTGAGGAGATTGTTCCTTAGTATGTGACTCCTCCAGTGGTCCAATTAGTTTTTGCTCTAGTGCTTTATTCATTGCAAATTTGTGCTGCCTAGGTGACCATGTTCTTGAGCTTGCATGTCAAATTTATATGGTTCCAAGTAGTTCTAATGCATGATATAGTCTCTAGGTACTTGTAGGAGTAGTTGCTATCAATTTTGTTGATCTTGGTTCACTTTTGTTTGAAGTTACTAAAAATTTCAGAATATTTCAGGAAATGATGAAGAGACTTTTGAGGGGCTCATCGAGCCGAAGCTCAAAGGAAAAGCAAAATGAAGAAGCATAGAGGCCCAAATATAATTTGCCTCGTACCGCGGAGGTCCGGCCGTGTGAATGGCCTTCCGATGACTTCTTGAGACAAGCCGGGATTTATGAAGATTTCTATTCATTGGCTGAGAATGCTGGCCTCACCGACTTCCTCCGTGACCAACGTCATCAGTATCTCTTACTCACTAATACTTTTGTGCAAAACTTCTACTATTTTCCTAAGGAATCACCTCCTTCAGTAGAGTTTCATTTATATGATGTTGTTGAGAAGATGCCATTAGCTAAATTTTGCAAGGTTTGCAAAATACCCTTTGAGGGTACTTTAGATGAACCACACCATAAAGATGTGGAAGAATTTATTGACACCATCACTGTGGGGGAAACCAGGAAGGTTTCCGATGCAAGAATCACTAGCATACATTTTCCTGTCTTACGCTACTTTGCCATATTTGCTAGTCGTTGCTTGATTGGTCGCGGGAACTGTGGAAACCTTAGTGTTCCTGATATTATCATTTTGTTCCATGGTTTATTCCGCGATAACACTATCAGTATGGGCAGAATTATTGCTAAACGGTTAAGTTTGAACCGTACAAAGGGTCCCATCTTTGGAGGTATTTATGCTTCACGCCTAGCTGCACATTTTAACATACCCATTAGGCTTTATGAGAAAGAAGAAAAATTGCTGCCTAATGCTTATTTAGATTATAAGAGTATGCTAGCGCATGATTTTATTGTTAAGAATAGGGAAGGGGAGCTTAAATAGAAATTGTACTTTAATAAACATCACTGTGAGACTATCACCTTGCCTGCTCCTTCCTTGTTTAATTTATCTGAAAGTCCGTATCTCGTTCCGTGGGCGACCGCTCAAGCCTACCGGAACCCTACACCAGCCCCGGAGCCGGAACCACAATATGAGCCTCCACGACAGTCTGTTTATTCATGGGATCCAGAGATGGCTGCCAGCCAGTGGCAGTCAGAGTCCTCTTCATCGCAGTACGACCCCAGCTACACCTATGGGTATCCGCCAGGCCATCCCTGGCAATGAACCAACTTAGGCCAAAAGCCTAAGCTTGGGGGAGTACGTATTTCTCACCGACATTACATTTATGTTCACACACACTCATTGCTAGATGTCGGTGCTCATACTCTTTCACTGTAATATCCATGTTAGTTTATTTTCCTTTTTCCTGCTTTCTTCATGTGTGTTTATTAACCTTAAGAAAAACCAAAAAAAAATAGTAGTAACTTTTAGTTAGTTTACTTTTCTTGCTGTAGTAGTAATAATTAAAAAGAAAACCCAAAAAGATTTCTTGTTCTTCTTTTGCTTGTTGGGAGCTTTCCCGTGTAAATAGTTTTTATTTCTTTTCTTTTCTTTAGGGGTCGATAGGAGAAGACCATGATTAAATTGTTGAAGTGGCTCTTATATGCATTATTGTTGATTTAACCAAGAGCCCATATTGCCTTGTCTTCTCCTGTTTATTGAATGCTCACAGATTCCACCTTAGTCCAATGCACATGCACTCTTATTATTATTCACTTCGTTCGGTCATGCAAGCGAAAGGCAATTATGATGATATATGATGGACTGACTGAGATGAGAAAAGCTGGTATGAACTCGACCTCTCTTGTTTTTGTAAATATGATGAGTTCATCATTCCTGATTCAGCTTTTTATGAATAAACATGTTTGCAATGACAATTAGAGATCATAGTTGCTTATGCCATGCTTGATAAGCTATGAGTTATAATGGTTTACCTTGCGTGCCAACATGCTATTAAAATGGTTGTGATGTGGTATGATGGGGTGGTATCCTCCTTTGAATGATTTAACTGACTTGACTTGGCACATATTCACGCATGTAGTTGAAACAAAAATCAACATAGCCTTCACGATATTTATGTTCATGGTGGATTATATCCTACTCATGCTTGCATCCAATGTTTATTATTTTTAATGAATGTTCATGACTGTTGTCGCTCTCTAGTTGGTCGCTTCCCAGTCTTTTACTAGCCTCCACTTGTACTAAGCGGGAATACTGCTTGTGCATCCAATTCCTTAAACCCCAAAGTTATTCCATATGAGTCCACTATACCTTCCTATATGCGGTATCTACCTGCCGTTCCAAGTAAATTTGTATGTGCCAAACTCTAAACCTTCAAATAAAAATTCTGTTTTGTATGCTCGAATAACTCATGTATCAACTAGGGCTGCCCTTATCTTCCATGTTAGGAGGGTTATTCTCAAGAGGAGTGGACTCTGCTCCTCACTCACGAGAAAATGGCTGGTCACCGGGATGCCCAGTCCCATGCTTTATGCAAACTAAATCAAAAATAATTGCAAACAAAACTCCCCCTGGGACTGTTTCTAGTTGGAGACACTCGTTGTTTCGAGCAAGTCATGTATTGATGCTTGTTGGTGGAGGGGGAGTATAAACTTTACCATTCTATTTGGGAACCGCCTATAATGTGTGTAACATGGAAGATATTCCCATCTCTTAGTTGTTCTGTTGACAATGAAAGTATGCCAATCAAAATATTATTTATCTCTATTTGAAAACCGAGCTCTGGCACCTCTACAAATCCCTGCTTCCCTCTGCGAAGGGCTTATCTATTTACTTTTATGTTGAGTCATCGCCCTCTTATTAAAAAGCACTAGCTGGAGAGCGCAACTATCATTTGCATCCATTACTATTAATTTATATTGGGTATGACTATGATTGGATCTCTTTTACCATGAATTACAATGTCTAGTCAGTCCTTGATCTTTAAAGGTGCTCTGCTTTTATGTTTTGCGGTCTCAGAAAGGGCTAGCGAGATACCATCTTGTTATATCATATTATGATTGTTTTGAGAAAGTGTTGTCATCCGAGATTTATTATTATGGTTCGCTAGTTGATTATGCTATTGATATGAGTAATTATGAGACCTGAGAAATATTGTAAATGTGGTTAGTTATAATATTTGCTGAAAACTTGAATGTTGGCTTTAAAACAGAGTTTGTAAAAGTTATTCTTTAATACTTTTAGTTTATCAATTAAATTGCTTGAGGACAAGCAAAGGTTTAAGCTTGGGGGAGTTGGTACGTCTCCGCGTATCTACTTTTCCAAACACTTTTGCCCTTGTTTTGGACTCTAACTTGCATGATTTGAATGGAACTAATGCGGACTGACGCTGTTTTCAGCAGACTTTCCATGGTGTTATTTATGTGCAGAAACAAAACTTCTCAGAATGACCTGAAACTCCACGGAACAACTTTTCAAAAATAATAAAAAATCCTTGCCAAAGATGAAGACCAGGGGGCCCACACCCTGTCCGCGAGGGTGGGGGCGCGCCCCCTACCTCGTGGGCCCCCTTGAGCTCCTCCGACGCCAACTCCAACTCTATATATTTGCTTTCGGAGAGAAAAAATCAAGGAGAAGAAATCATCGCATTTTACGATATGGAGCCACCGCCAAGACCTAAAACCTCTCAGGATGGCTGATCTGGTGTCCGTTCGGGGCTCCGGAGAGGGGGAATCGTTGTCGTTGTCATCAGAACCATCCTCCATCACCAATTTCATGATGCTCACCGCCGTGCGTGAGTAATTCCATCGTAGGCTTGCTGGACGGTGATGGGTTGGATGAGATCTATCATGTAATCGAGTTAGTTTTGTTAGGGTTTTATCCCAAGTATCCACTATGTTCTAAGATTGATGTTGAATGACTTCGCTATGCTTAATGCTTGTCACTAGGGCCCGAGTGCCATGATTTCAGATCTGAACCTATTATGTTTTCATGAATATATGTGAGTTCTTGATCCTATCTTACAAGTCTATAGTCACCTACTATGTGTTATGATCCGGCAACCCCGAAGTGACAATAATCGGGACCACTCCCGGTGATGACCATAGTTTGAGGAGTTCATGTATTCACTATATGCTAATGCTTTGTTCCGGTTCTCTATTAAAAGGAGGCCTTAATATCCCTTAGTTTCCATTAGGACCCCGCTACCACGGGATGGTAGGACAAAAGATGTCATGCAAGTTCTTTTCCATAAGCACGTATGACTATATTCGGAATACATGCCTACATTATATTGATGAATTTGAGCTAGTTCTGTGTCACCCTATGTTATGACTGTTACATGATGAACCGCATCCGGCATAATTATCCATCACCGATCCAATGCCTACGAGATTTTCCTTAATTGGTTTCTCGCTTATTTATTTTTTCGTTGCTACTGTTACAATCACTACAAAACACCAAAAATATTACTTTTGCCTCTGTTACTTTTATTACCGTTACCAATACTATCATATTAGTTTGCTACTAAACACTTTGTTGCAGATACTAAGTTATCCAGGTGTGGTTGAATTGACAACTCAACTGCTAATACTTGAGAATATTCTTTGGCTCCCCTTGTGTCAAATCAATAAATTTGGGTTGAATACTCTACCCTCGAAAACTGTTGCGATCCTCTATACTTGTGGGTTATCAGTGGGTCCCAGCAGTCAGGGGGAAACGTTTTTTTCACGAAATACGGTGGCGCATCCGGTGGGTCCCTGATGTCAGGTGGAGGAATAATTATTTTGCACGTAATAAGGAGGCACTTCCTTGCTGCGGCCGTGGACCCAGATGTTAGCCTCTCCACGTATAGTCCATGTCCGATGGAAGCCGTTCCTTGACCACGTTGACCACGCCGCGCCGAGAGCATCAGGGCGGTGGACGACGGCGAGGCCTAGGAAGGGACGACGCGGAGCCGGGGAAGACGCGGCAGTGGAAGCCCGCGCAGAGAGGAGTACGAGGGTTCACTGGTTCGGCTGCGGTGTGAAGCTGCCGCCACCGCAGGGCCTGGCCAGCGGTGGGAATGGTAGGGGGTGGTGAGGCCTTCGCGGCAGCACAGCCGGCCACGGGAGGCAGGAGCATGCGGCACGGCCGGCGCTGCTTTGGGCGGTTGGAACAACAAGACCAGAGGTTGAAGAAGCACTACGGCCGTTGGATGGGCATCGTATGGCCACTGGAGCTAGAATCATTCATATTGACTAAGTTGACAAAGCACTCCGCCCCTGTCAACTTATTAGGCCCACAAGTCAGCCTCCCACCTAGGTGGGTCCCAACCAGCAGGGGGAGTATTCATTTTTTTGTGCGTAATAAGGAGGAACTTCCGGTGGGTCTGAGCTGACAGCGGGGGGAACATTTTTTTCGCGCAATCGGTGGCCTGTCCGGTGGGTCCCAGCAATCAGGGGGCAAACGTTTTTTCACGAAATACGGTGGCCCGTCCGGTGGGTCCCTGCTGTTAGGTGGAGGAATAATTATTTTTCGCGCAATAAGGAGGCACTTCTTGGCTACCGTCGTGGACCCAGCTATCAGCCTCTCCACGTACAATCCACGTTCGATGGAAGCCATTCCTTGACCACGTTGACCACACCGTGCCGAGAGCACCAGGGCGGTGGACGACAGCGAGGCCTAGGAAGGGGACGATGCGGAGCCGGGGAAGACGCGGAAGTGGAAGCCTGCGCGGAGAGGAGTACGAGGGTTCACTGGTTCGGCTGCGGTGTGAGGCTGCCGTCGCCGTGGAATAACAAAGGGTGTGGGTGAGTAGAGCGATGGTCCGACTAGCGGTGGGAGTAGTAGGGGGCGGTGAGGCCTACGCGGCATCACAGCCGGCCACGGGAGGCAGGAGCACGCAGCACGACCGGCGCTCCTTTGGGCTGCTGGAGCAAGAAGACCAGAGGTTGAAGAAGCACTATGGCCGTTGGATGGACATCGTACGGTCACTGCAGCTAGAATCGTTCATATTGACTAAGTTGACAAAGCCCTTGGTACGCGTCAACTTAGTAGGCCCACAGGTCAGCTTCCGAAACGGTGGGCCCCAGATGTCAAGGGGAGGAATCATTTTTTGGGCGGGTGAAGCTAGAATATCCAAGATTGAAGAAGAAGCACGGCATTCATTGGATGGACATCCAACGGCCACTGCTGCTAGAACCGTGTGTTGACTATAATAAGTTGACAATGCCTTGCATACGCGTCAACTTCTTTTTTTAAGGCGACGCGTCAACTTAGTAGGCCCACAAGTGTGTGGGAGAGAACTTATAGCCCATTAGCGATTTGTAAGAATGTACAACCCATTTTTGAATTCCAATGGAATTTACTGCAGCCAATTTAAAGTTTTTTAAAAGTACAGCCCATTTTCAACGATTAATAATTTCAACCAACCGTTCAAGACAGAATTCAATAAAATTTTCCCACATTTGATGGGATCCGAAATATATTTATCCCGAAATTTCTAGTTAGATTAAATATAAGTTTGTATTATGTAAAAATCTAACGAAACATTGCACGCGCAACAATTAAAAATTAAGATTTTCAAAATCCATAAATAATATTTTATAAACTAATTCCGTCCTTGGTACATTTTTTATAGTTACTGCCCAGTTTTTATAATTACATCCCATTTATTATTTTTAAAAGCCCATTTTCCTGTTAAGCCTAATGCATCCCTCCGAGGAAAGATTTGCAGCCCAGCGGGGCGGAGAATAACAAGTTGACCTTGCCTGGGTATTGCTCAAAAAAACTTTTAGCTAGGCTAGCCATTTTCATCTTGAAAAAAATTAATATCTAGGCTGGATATCTGTCTTGGGCTAGACGGGCCATAGCCCGCCCAGTTAATACCTTGCTCTCCTCTGAACAACAATGAAAACATCGCCAAGAAAAACTCTGTAGTGCTCACGCCTCAAAAAACACAAATACTGCTCGAGCTGCTTGGTCCCAGCTGTCGGCCGCACCTTGTGCAATTCTCTCGTTTATATTGACTACATTGGTTGACAATGGTGTGGGACCGTGATGTCAGGAAACCAGGAGGAAGCATAAAAAATATAGGTGTACATAATAAGGAGAAACTTGCGTACGTACAGCTATGGCCCTAGTGGGTCCCTACTGTCATCCAGTCAAAATAAAGTCATCTCCTGAATCCTCATGTTCATTGACCATGTTAACAACGCTCGGTGCCACGGCGAGCGCAACAACTCGAAGGACGACAGAGAGGGCCTCGCGAGCCCTACGGATGGTCTGATACAGCACCCACTGCTCATTCAGGAAGCCAGGATCATCGAACACCTATGAGCACCTAAGAGAGACTGAGACGGCATGAAACGGTAAGGCTGCGCTTGGGAGTTCTGGTTTATTTCATACCTATGTTAAGATACAAGTGTAATTTACTCGTCATCGGAAACAACGTGTAAAATACAGGCGTAATGAAACTGAGGGCCCGAGGTCTGTAAGTAAAACCAGCGGGTTATGCGTGTAATTTGAGAGACCGGTGTATATTTTACTAGTCGAAATCGACCAACCAAGCGCTTTGCCCGAGACCATCTGCTTTTATTTACAAGCGTCAGTTTTACTTGTCGTATAGGCTATGAATGAAACATAAGATGATGAACTTCTTAAGCACAGAAACAACAGAAGAGGATGATCTTCCTAACAAGCAAATCACTGGCATTAGATCCACATGCAAAACAATATGAAGCATTATTCTCAGGAGGCACGGTGAACAGCTCGTGATGCCACATGCCACAACATTCCAAGCTCAACTTTGCAATCAAACAGAAGGCCTGACATTACATAGATAATATTTAGAACAAACTCTTAAAATATCTTACATAAGTCAACATTCATGTGACTATGCATCTCAACAGAGTAAATATTTACTTCTGAACTGAAGACAGGAATAGGAAAAAATGATCGATGTTGCTCACAGCAAAGGGCGTCCCACTCAAAAGTATCAAATGCATGTCTTCTAGATAACATCAATGAGCAAACATTGACAAGGTTTTCCAATTCCAATATATTAAACTAATGTCAACTTTGACAAGCTTTTCCCATTCAAAATATGTAATGCCTATGATTGTGGAACGGGCAGGGTTTGTCATCAGTTTGTCATCTGATAGTTCGGTGGCTCAAGGTGACGACGAATGATTAGAGAACCATTCGATGTATTGTGCATGTTGTGAAGTATTATGGAGGACACAAACTATCTGAACATTTTGTGCAGTTCCACTAAAATCAAGCTGAGCATCCCTGTGGATTTCGTATTTATATGTTGCCAGAAAACAAAGACACATCAGCACACACATGAGTATTGGCCCCAGTGTCAACCCACCAATCGATGGACTAACAAACTGAAAGTACGGTAAACAGATTACCATATCCAGATGCCCCATCATTGTTGCTTAGAGTGACTTGTTTGCCCAGTGTTCCTCCGAACCACAAGTAAAGCAGCCATCTCTCCTTTTGTCTTTATTCTTACCCTTCTTAATGGCCGACACTGGCAACACCATTCAAACATATAGTCTGGTGTCTCAAGGTGACGACGAATGATTAGAGAACCATTCGATGTATTGTGCATGATGAAGTATTATGGAGGACACAAACCATCTGGACATTTTGTGCAGTTCCACTAAAATCGAGCTGAGCATCCCTGTGGATATCGTATTTATATGCTGCAAGAAAACAAAGACACAACAACACGCACATGAATATTGGCCCCAGTGTCAACCCACCAATCGGTGGACTAACAAACTGAAAGTATGGTAAATAGATTACCATACCCAGATGCCGCATCATTGTTGCTTAGAATGACATTGACAGATTTGGAGTCCTGTCCTGGCTTCCTGTATTTGTTTGGGCACTTTTTGCCCAGTGCACTCCACGCGTTGTAGAGTTTCCTATGCTCTGTGCAGACTAGTCATGTCACCAGCGTCTACTAATAATCTGTAAATCTTCTCGATCATTCCTTGTGTAATGTAGCGCAAACAGTGACTGCTTCTTTCTGCTAAGTGGTAAGAAAAACTGGACCCACTAATGCAGCAGTTTGCCTTAGACACATTGGCTCCTTTTGTGCAGTTCAACTAAAATCAAAGTCGAATAAAACCGAGCTTTAATTTTGATATCCCTGTAAGCAACAAAAGGTATAAGGGAAACAATTACTGAGAAATAACGGTTGATGACTTGTACTCCCAGAAGAAAAACATCTACTGATCTACCTTATTTTAATGGGAAAAAATGCAGGAGAGTAGAAATTTTCAATCAGTGTGATTCATTCATAGTAACTGAGACATTATCTTAACAATGCCTTGTTTCTACATGTATAATGAACGACAAAGCAGAAAAGTATCTGTCGGTGTCAAAACCGGAGGATCTCGGGTAGTGGGTCCCGAACTGTGCGTCTAGGCCGGATGGTAACAGGAGGCAGGGAACACGATGTTTTACCCAAGTTCGGGCCCTCTTGATGGAGGTAAAACCCTACATCCTGCTTGATTACTATTGATGATATGGGTAGTACAAGAGTAGATCTACCACGAGATCAAGGAGGCTAAACCCTAGAAGCTAGCCTATGGTATGATTGTTGTATATGGAGTTGATTGCCTACGGACTACAACCCTCCGGTTTATATAGACACCGGATAGGGTTAGGGTTACATAGAGTCGGTTACAATGGTAGGAGATCTTGAATATCCGCATCGCCAAGCTTGCCTTCCATGCCAAGGAAAGTCCCATCCGGACACGGGACGAAGTCTTCAATCTTGTATCTTCATAGTCCATGAGTCCGGCTGAAGGTATAGTCCGGCTATCTGAACAACCCCTAATCCAGGACTCCCTCAGTAGCCCCTGAACCAGGCTTCAATGATGACGAGTCCGGCGCACAAATTGTCTTCGGCATTGCAAGGCGGTTTCCTCCTCCAAGACCTTCATAGAAGATTGTAAACACCAAGAGTAGTGTCCGGCTCTGCAAAATAAGCTTCCACATATTGCCATAGAGAGAATAATATTAACACAAATCAAATCTGCTGACGTATTCCGCAGTGCGTCATCACACTACAGCCAAGTCCTTCACTCGAATCGTTTTCACTTTTCCACCTCAGCATGTTTTGCGAGGCGGTTTCCTTGGCACATCTTGTCAAAGCAGAGATCGTGTACCCCCCTTTTACGGGATTCTCATCAATACGGACGTGGGTAACCCAACCGCGCCACTTATCACGGCGCTTGGGAGGCAAGCAAGTTTTACTAGGCAGGTGGGGACGCACAACCGCATCCGCCCATATAAGGGGACAAGGATCCACCTTTTTACCTACGCCTTCTTCCTCCTTTGCCTATCCATCTCCTGCGCACCCGAGCTCCAGCGCCCAAGCCCGCACTTCCCACCTCAACCTTCTCCAGCAATGTCCGGAGCGGGAGGCAAGTGGATGGTCTCCTCCGCCACGGAGGGCAAAGTCAAGAAGCTAAGGAAGGCCGGATACCTGTCCAAGGACATCGCGCACCGGCTTCCCGAAGAGGGGCAGCTTCTCCCCACCCCAAGGCCCCATGAGAGGGTAGTATTGCTCCCCCACTTCCTCTGCGGACTGGGTTTTCCACTCCACCCATTTGTCCGGGGGCTCAAGTTCTACTACGGCCTGGATTTCCACGATCTGGCTCCGAACTTCATCCTCAACATCTCGGCGTTTATCGTCGTGTGCGAGGATTTTCTCCGCGTCCGCCCTCATTTCGGCCTCTGGCTCAAGACCTTCAACGTCAAGCCCAAGGTGGTGCGCAGCAGCCAGGTGGAGTGCGGAGGCGCCATGGCGGGCAAGATGGCCAACGTCCTATGATTCGAGGGCTCTTTCGTGGAGACCCTAAAGGGATGGCAATCCGGGTGGTTTTATATCACCGAGCCGCGCGATCTGAAATGGACCGCAGCCCCCGAATTCCGATCCGGACCCCCCACGAGGCTTATGTCCTGGAAAGAGACGGGCCTGTCGTGGGGTGACGAAAAAGAGGTGACTGGATTGCAAACATGCATCCAGTCCCTGGTGAACAAGCCAGTCCGGCTTGTTAATGTAATCCAGGTTATGCTCGTCCGCCGGATCCTCCCGTGCCAACAACGGGATTTTAATCTGTGGGAGTTCGACCCGGCGCAACATCAAACCCTCAGCAGGCTGTTCGACACGACGTACGAAGACGCCTTGAAGATGCTGTTCAAGGGCGCGGAGGCTCCCATATCCGCTTCCGAGGACCGCGGATACAGCTCGCAGCATCACGCTAGCGAGGTATGCCATCTACACCTTTTACAGGATGTTAAGATTTTTTCATAGTTTGACTCTATGCGGGATCTAAACTCCCTTACCTTTGACTGGCTTGGAGGGCGATATCCGGACCGATTAACTGTCCGGCTCCGCTGCCCGAAGACCCAACCCTAGCTCTACTAGCGAAGCTGCTGGTTCCGGCGCCTTATTTGGTGCCGGAGAAGAAGGCCAAGAAGAAGAAGACCACGGGGAGTCGAAAGAGTGCCCGCAACGTGGTGGTGTCGGACTCGTCATCTGACGAGTTCGAGACGCCCTCCTCCCGCGAAAACAAGGAGGAGGAAGAAGAAAACTCTCCCCCCCCAGCAGAGGGAGGAGAGAAGAGGAAGGCCGCCCCAACGGGGGAGGCCGAGGGGTCTAGGAAAAGGAAGACCCCTCCGCCGGACTACGCCCCCAACGCCGAAGAGGGCAAAGAGGAGTGGCCAAACAGGGCCAAGCGTCCGGCGAAATCATAAGTTCGGATATCAGAGTAACTCATGATGTTCCTTTGTTGCACAGCTTTCCCTAATGTCGAATGTAATTATGCAGTCCGCCCCGAGCCGAATTCGACGAATCGTCGGGCGGCTCCCTGGACTCATCGGACGTGAACTCAGTTCCGCCCGCTGTCTCCCCCCGTAGATGACGCTGAAGTGGCGTCGCGGCAAGCTCCGGGGCAAGAGGAGGTGGTCCCGGAGGAGCCGCAAGGCAACCTCCCGAACTCCAGGAGTGAAGGGGATAAGGCTCCCCAAGGCTCTCAGTCTGGCTTTGTGCCGGACACCGCACCGGAATCTTCCACAGTTCCGGACCGCGGTAGGCGAACTCCTTCCAAGAGGAGCAAGCCTTCTGAGCCAGCGGCCTCCGTCCAACCAGAGGTGCCGGACAATCTGCTGGAGGTGCTTGACGATGCCTCCATCGACGAGGGGCACCATACTATTATGAGTACGGTGATCCAGAAGGTTCAGTCCGCCAAGAGCGGACTGACTAAAGATTGCGCTAGCCTTCTAACAGGCTTTGAGGTAAGTAAAAATATGTAAAAATATTACCGCATAGACAGTAGCCCATGATGCTCTATTTGGCGTTCGGAAATAAAAGCCGAATAGATGATCTACTAAATTTCGCAGGAGTCTAAAAAAAGAGTCAATATGCGTATGCAGGCTTCGGTGCTATCCACCGCTGCACTGACTCCGGAGGTGGGTGTCCTGAAGCAGGACCTCGAGCGGACTGAGCAAGAGCTCGGCCTTGCCAAGCGGCGGCTCGAGGAGGAAGAAGGTATGAAATACCTTACAGAAAAAGTGCCTATAAAAAGGCTTGATTGCAAAAAGAGTAACAGGATTGTACTGCTTATTGTAGGGGCCATGACTGAGGTGGCGACCCTTAAGCAGGCGCTGTCTGAGGCCGAAAAGAAAACGGCCGCGGAGCGCACCAAGCGAGACAGACTTGGGGCTAAGGTCGGCGAGGTGCAGCAAGAGCTTTAGGCTCTCATGAAAAAACATGAGAGTTTGGAGCTGGAGTCGAAGGCGCAAGCATCCGAGCTTGCAACGGCCCTAGAGGCTGCCAAGTCTGCCAAGGCCAAAGCCCAAAAGGCCCTCCAAGAGTTGGATGAGATGAGGAAGATAGCAACGGGTAAGGCATTATTTATGCAAAGCAGAAATATAAAAGTGAACTACCTGTTACTTACCCGAATCCGGAGCTCTCTAGGGGCATTCGCAGATCTTCCCCGCAGCGTATCCGATGCCGCCGCATTCTACCGAGCTAAAGAGGGTAGCTCGACGGAGAAGGTGTTCTGGTCTCAGTATTCTGAGGCCGGACACCCTGTGCCCTTGAGCAACCAGCTGAAACAGCTGGTCGAGCTCCACAAGGCGGCCGAGTAGGCCATGAAGGGCTTCATAATTCAGCTGTGGCCCGGAGAGGCCCTACCTGGGAGGTATTTCGGGCTGGTGCGGCGGCTGGTGGAGGCCTGTCCGAGGCTTGAGGTCATCAAGCGCTCCGTCTGCATCGAAGGTGCCCGTCGGGCCCTTGCCCGTGCAAAGGTGCACTGGGGTAAGCTGGACGGTAAGAAGCTTGTGAAGGACGGGCCTCCGCTGGGGAAGGAGCATCGCAAGCCCGAGAACTACTACAAGGATGTTCTTGCAGATGCCCACCTTGTGGCGGATGAATGTACCAAGGATGTGATGTTTGAATGAACTCGCTCGTGTTTATCCTGTGCGCTGAAAACTTGTTCATATGCGCTAAGCAATGCTTATTGAATTTAAAATATTACTTTCTATGCGGCCGTTTATCAAAAATTGAGAGATGGCCAGTCGTCGGCTTCTGCCCCCGTGCCACTAGTGCTGGGGTGTTCGGGATAAACCTGAGCGCTTCCCATAGTTGGGTCCTTCGAGGGAGGCGCTCAGCACAACGAACCAGGCAATCGGACTATAATGCTTGAACACTCTCACTTAGCCATAGAACTCTATAATTTTAAATTTCGGCGAAGCCCCTAGTTCGGAAGACCGAGTTCGGGGCGCTATCCACGCCTTGGCCGGACAAAGCCAGCTCCTCGCTCGAAGCGGCATAAGCCTTTAGGGACTCGAAAAACCTCTCGAACAGCGACCGGTCTCTCGCCACATCATGACAGTCAGTTTTAGCTTTCTCCACTGAGGTGCTTAACCCAGCTGAACCGGGGCACAATCGCAGTGGTTCTCCTAGTGCTACCTTAGCCGATAGAGCGGAACGTAAGGCACCGAAACATAGGAGCCGGGCAAACCCAACTATTGACCCAAATGATGCTTCGGAGCCGATGCATATAGTGCTATAAGTTCGGGGTGCCGCACTTGTGAAAGTGTACGGACTTCTCACACCATTATGAGGGGTACTGAAGCCCCTGGCGTGTTTGCCGTACCATGGTGTACGGGTGCAATCATGTCATTTAATAAACATAAATGTGAAAATAAGATAATGCAAAAAATAGAAAAGAAGCTAAGCATTGTTTATAGAGAGGCTATTTAACAAAGTCGAACGATACAAATAGTGCGGTAAGAAAAAGATATTGGACTATTCAGTATGTCCTAACCAGGGGCAGGCCGCGGAATTGTATTTAAAGTAGGTATACCGCTCGTAACAGAGACCACCTGGGAGTTCCATAATGCGGCATGTCTTGTCTGCCTCCCTGGATCTTGCATCATTTGTGCGGCAGTCGAATTGCCGAACAGGTCGTCCGAAGTATGGAGTCCTGAAAGTAAGAAAAAATTAAAAAAAAATCCGGCAGCCCTAGTACGTTTTAAGCCGTATTTTGGGCGTGCCGTTATTGTGCCCCTTCCCCTGTGCCCATGGTATTTCAAGGGCGTAGTTATGTACGCGAGGTACTGGTTTCGCTATGTCGCGAAAGCTGGGGTTGGGGGCGCATTGCTACGCTTGCTCAGAGTGTGCCAGGCGGTCCTGCTGTGGGTTACTCCGGGCGTGCTTGGCAGTGTCTGGCTTTTTAATGGCCGGACTGGAGAATTGCCTGAGAAGGCTACTTTGTACCTCCGCTGCGAGAGCCGCCGTATGCTCCTCTGTACGGAGGGAGCGTTCGGTGTTTCCGTTGACCGTAATTACTTCTCGAGGGCCTGGCATCTTGAGCTTGAGATATGCATAGTGCGGCACCGCATTGAACTTTGCGAATGCGGTTCATCCGAGCAGGGCGTGATAGCCACTGTGAAACGGGACTATATCGAAGATTAACTCTTCGCTTCAGAAATTGTCCGGGGATCCGAAGACCACGTCAAGTGTTACTGAGCCTGTACAGTTGGCTTCTACACCTAGTATAACGCCTTTAAAGGTCGTTCTTGTGGGCTTAATCCTTGAGGGATCTATGCCCATTTTCCGCACTGTATCCTGATAAAGCAGGTTCAGGCTACTGCCGCCGTCCAGGAGGACTCTTGTGAGATGAAATCCGTTGATGATTGGGTCGAGAACCAATGCGGCGAAGCTGCCATGACGGATGCTAGTGGGATGGTCCCTTCGATCAAAGGTGATCGGGCAGGAGGACAATGCGTTGAACTTTGGGGCGACTGGCTCCATCGCGTATACGTCCCATAGCGCACGCTTCCGCTCCCGCTTGGGAATGTGGGTTGCGTATATCATGTTCACCGTCCGCACTTGTGGGGGAAAGCCCTTCTGTCCATTATTATTCGGCGGCTTGGGCTCCTCGTCGTCGCTGTGCAGCCCCTTGTCTCTGTTTTCGGCCCTTAACTTGCCTGCCTGCTTGAACACCCAACAATCCCTGTTAGTGTGATTGGCTGGCCTTTTGGGGGTGCCATGTATCTGGCACAAGCGATCGAGTATTCGGTCCAAAATGGACGGGCCCCGAGTGTTCTTTTTGAATGTCTTTTTCCGCTGACCGGATTTATAGCCTTTGAATCCGGCATTGACTGTCGTGTCTTCATTGTTGTCGCTGCTAACGCGGCGTTTTTGCTTATTCCGACGTGTCCTGCCACTTTTGTCCTTGGTATCCGAATTACTAGGGTTCTTTGATAAGTTGTTACTGCGAGCTAGCCAGCTGTCTTCTCCCGCGCAAAAGCGGGTCATGAGTGTCGTGAGGGCTGCCATGGATTTCGGCTTTTCCTGTCACAGGTGCCGGGCAAGCCACTCGTCGCGGATGTTATGCTTGAAGGCTCCTAGGGCCTCTGTGTCCGGACAGTCGACTATCTGGTTTTTCTTTATTAGGAACCGTGTCCAGAATTGTCTGGCCGATTCCTCTGGCTGCTGAATTATGTGGCTTAAGTCGTCGGCATCCGGTGGTCGCACGTAAGTGCCCTGGAAGTTGTCGAGGAATGCGGCTTCCAGGTCCTCCCAAGAACCGATTGAGTCTGCTGGCAAGCTGTTAAGCCAATGTCGGGCTGGTCCTTTATGTTTGAGCGGGAGGTATTTGATGGCGTGTAGATCATCGCCGCGTGCCATGTGGATGTGAAGGAGATAATCCTCGATCCATACCGCCGGATCTGTTGTGCCATCATATGATTCGATGTTTACGGGTTTGAAACCCTCTGGGATTTTATGATCCATCACTTCATTCGTGAAGCATAGCGGGTGTGCGGCGCCTCTGTACTGGGCTATATCACGACGCAGCTCGTAAGAGCTATGTGTGTTGTGTTCGGCCAGGCCGGATTTGTTGTATCCGGAGTGAAGATCATTGTCACATGTCGTAGGGCACCTGTGCGATCCGTAGATCGATCTTGTTTGTCTTGCCTTATCCTCCAGTATGTCTCGCAGGTCGGGCACATTTTCCCGTGCCTTAGTTGAGCGGCGTCGGGGCATGGCTTGGGTGGAGGGCCAAGAGGCCTCTCTGTCGCGGCCACGAGGTGGCCGGTCTGCCATGTCATGCGCTGGTGATGTAGGTGCTTCCTCCTCTGATCGGGGTAGCGGCCTGCGCTTCGTGTAACTCTTGGAGGGGCGTTCGAGTTCATACTCTTTAGCCGCAAGGACTTCAGTCCATCTGTCAGCTAGCAAATCTTGGGCAGCTCTAAGCTGTTGCTACTTTTTCTTGAGGCTGCTTGCCGTGGCTAAAAGCCTACGTTAAAAACGCTCTTGTTCGGAAGGGTCTGATGGTATGACGAATTCATCGTCATCGAGGCTTGCCTCGTCTTTGGAGGGAGGCGTATAGTTATCATCCTCGACCTCTCGGTCTGCCGCTCTCTCATGAGGGCTGGCTCTCCATCTTCCTGTGCCGAATCTTGCTGAGGTGGGTGTTCTTTGGCGCTATCCGGGGTAGTATTATCTCCTGTGCCGGAATCACCGTTTTTGCTTTGGCGGGATTTAGAGCGGCGCCGTTGACGCCGGCGCTTTGGCTGTTTCTTGGGGGCGTCAGCCCCCACTGTTCCATCGCCATCTCCATCTTTTGGAGTATCCACCATATATATGTCATATGACGAGGTGGCCTTCCGGCGCCCTACAGGTGCTGGTTCCTGTTCGTCTCCTACATCATCGTCCATGCCGTCGATGTCTTCGGAGCTGAAGTCAAGCATGTCGGTTAGATCGTCGACAGTGGCTACAAAGTGGGTGGTGGGTGGGCTTTGAATTTCCTCATCGTCCGTATCCCACCCTCGCTGACCGTAGTCCGGCCAGGGATCTCCTGATAAAGAGAGAGACTTAAGAGAATTCAGGATGTCGCTAAAAGGCAAATGCTGAAAGATGTCTGCGGCGGTGAACTCCATTATCGGCGCCCAATCGGATTCGATTGGCAGGGGCGCGGGGGGGTCGGAGTCCGGGAAGGAGTACGGATCCTCGGAGTCACGGGTCGTGCAGAGTGTGGGGCTAGCGTTCGGCTCAATCGCTTTCGGGATCACAGCCCCCGAGCTGACGTCCAACCGCTCATCCTCGATTGACGCAATAGGCTCCGAGTTAGGGGTCGGAACCGATGCGTGTGCGGCCTCCAGGACACTGTCCAGGGGCAGAGCTAGATCGTGCCCCTCGAGATAGTGCGGCGCGCTTGGCCGTGGCTCGAGCCCGTCGAAGATCAAGTCTCCGTGGATGTCAGCCGTGTAGTTTAAGCTTCCAAACCTGACTTGATGGCCAGGGGCGTAGCTTTCGATCTGCTCCAGGTGGCCGAGCGAATTGGCCCGCAGAGCGAAGCCGCCGAAGACGAAGATCTGTCCGGGGAGAAAAGCCTCACCCTGGACCGCATCATTGTTGATGATCAAAGGAGCCATCGGGCCTAAAGGCGACGACACAGAGGAACTCTCAATGAAAGCACCAATGTCGGTGTCAAAACCGGCGGATCTCGGGTAGTGGGTCCCGAACTGTGCGTCTAGGCCGGATGGTAACAGGAGGCAGGGAACACGATGTTTTACTCAGGTTCGGGCCCTCTTGATGGAGGTAAAACCCTACGTCCTGCTTGATTACTATTGATGATATGGGTAGTACAAGAGTAGATCTACCACGAGATCAAGGAGGCTAAACCCTAGAAGCTAGCCTATGGTATGATTGTTGTATATGGAGTTGATTGCCTACGGACTACAACCCTCCGGTTTATATAGACACCGGATAGGGTTAGGGTTACATAGAGTCGGTTACAATGGTAGGAGATCTTGAATATCGGCATCGCCAAGCTTGCCTTCCACGCCAAGGAAAGTCCCATACGGACACGGGACGAAGTCTTCAATCTTGTATCTTCATAGTCCATGAGTCCGGCTGAAGGTATAGTCCGGCTATCCGAACACCCCCTAATCCAGGACTCCCTCGGTATCATTCCTAAAACAATGCGACTGATTCATTTTAACAGAGACATTATCTTAACAATACCTTGGTTAAACATGTAGAAAGAACTACAAAGCAGGATAGTACCATTTGTAAAACACTGTAACTGATATATAATAACAGAGACATCATCTGAACAATACATTTCTTAAACATGTACTTCGGCCGATCCCTAATAGAAATGGTACTCCTGTCGATCCCTAACAAGTGTTGCAGTTTTGAAATAAGATTTAGTAGTTAATTCTGAGGAAAGTCGGTACTGACCTTTCAGGACCAAGATTTGAAACAACTCGTGAGGAAGACCTGAAAGAGATCTCAACACATATATGGAAATCCGGTCTCCTTTTGTGCAGTTCCACCCAAATTAAGCAAAGCAAAATGTCGCAATAGCAACAAGTTGAATAGATATCCCTGTTTTAACAGAGGCAAAAAAGGAATCAATTACTGGCCAATAAAGGAGGATGAAACATGCAGCCACAAAAATGCTAATCCCGCCAATCCCTAACAAGTGTTGCAGTTTTTAAATAAGATTCAGTAGTTAATTCTGAGAGTGGCATTGCTTAATTTTGCTAGTGGCATTAGATTAATAAAAAGCATAAACAGTTCCAAGGGAGAGTGGGCGAACAACAACATGGGCTTCCATCTACTTAGAAAGGGAGTGATGCAGAGTTTGTTGTAACAAAGCAACAAGCATAATGTCTGGGTTGGTCGAATTTTTGTTCACTACTTAATGGGAAAAGACATCAATACAATAGCTTCAATTCAACAATTATTTAAAACAGTACCAATACAAGTAGCACAACATCTCAAAACACACTGCACGATCATGTGGATGAAGGCAAGTACCAACCTTTCATGACGCACACAAGATCACGTACGAATCTGCCAACATGAATAGGAAATCCAATCTCGTTTTGTGCAGTTACTCTGAAATCAAGTAAAGTCGCCGGTGAGACATTTAAGTTTTCTATAGCAACATGTTGAATAGATATCCTTGATTTAAAAGAGGCAAAAAAGGAAACAATTACTACCAATAAAGGAGGATGAAACATGCGGCCACAAAAAGAAGCATCTACCTTATCTTTATGGAAAACAAAGTATATGATAGTAGCATTTCTAAAACAGTTGCATTGATTCATATTAACAGAGAAATTCTCTTAAAATAGTTCAGTAGTTAATTTTGAGAGTGGCATTGCTTACAATAGCTTCAATTCAACATTTATTTAAAATAGTACCAATACAAGTAGCACAACATCGCAAAACACTCTGCACGATCATGTGTATGGGACATGGGACATGCCAGCACCATGTGCATCCACACATATAAATGGGTGATGCAGAGTATGTAGCCAAGCAGCATATCTGCGTTGGTCCCATATTTGTTCTCTTTGAAACTTTTTCCGATGTGAGGGCAGCAAATCTAGTCCTGCACAAACTACCCGACCCCCCAGTTTCTTTCCCTTTTCAACAAAGAGTTGGGTTCCTTACATATGTGTGTACTGGGTTATCCCCTTTTTCCCTTTTCGACCAACAAAGTGGATGGATAGCTAGTCTATACTACTTTCCCTCCCTCCTTTCCTCATTGAACCACGTCCTAGATTCATGCTCCACCCCACCGCACCCTTCTTTCCTCTTTGAACCAAGACCTAGATTCAACTACAGAATCGAAAAAGATCAGCATGCAGCTAGACCAATGACAGTTTCAAAGAAACTTATACCTTAGGGTCGTCGGGATGTGGCATGGCGTGTGGCGGGAGGTCGGATCTGCTCACACTACGTACGGCAGTGAGGAAGAAGGGGTCAGTGGCCCTCCCGCACAGGTGCTGGGTGAAAGAGAAAAGCGCAGCCGGCAGTGGATTGCCTCCCTCGCCGAAGGCGATAGAGTGAACGATGCACCTCCTCCCCTTCCCGGTGCGACGGGATCCGGACGCCTCCTTCGCCAGCTGTCTGTGAGGGGGTGAGAGAGACAGAGGACACAACGCAGTCTTGTTTAGATTTGGTGAAGAGGGTGAGAGACAGTGAATATAGAAAACCCTAAAAAAGGAACGCCGAGCCTCCAGCGTGTATATATATATATATATATATGTAGTGCGGCGAGAGTGTGGAGAGTGCAAACCCTAGCGAACAAGCGATGATGCTCCAGCTTATATACTATAGTATGGACTGAGCTCCGGTGCCTTAACTGCATCTGCTTTTGGCTGTATGACAGGTGGGCCAACCACATTTTGGGCCCACCTGTCATAAACCCAAAGGCAGGTGCACTAAAGTCAATGAAGCTGCGTCCATATAGTACTCGTGTATACGACTAATATATAGTGGAGTGGTTTTCTTATTCTCTCCATAAAAATCGTTTCAAATTGTGTAAGTACGAAACAAAACTCTTTATTTAACGTCCCAGTGAAGAAAACTACTACTCCCTCTCTTCCGAAATATTTGTCTTTCTAGAGATTTCAACAAATGACTACATACGGAGAAAAATGAGTGAATCTACACTGTAAAAAAAGTCTATATACATTTGTATGTGGTAGTCCATTGCAAACCACTTGAAAGACAAATGTTTATGAACGGAGGGAATACCTCCGATGAACTAACGATCCACGCGTCTTGGTCGCACTTCATGTCCTTCACGTGCGGTACACTACCCTCCCTTAAGTGAACAACCACACATGCGCCAAATTATAGGAAACGTGTGAGAGTGTGTACAAATAAAGAATTTTAATTTCAATTTCGGAAAGGTTTGAGAGTATGTATAGTTTACCCTCTCTAATAATTATGGTTTGTTGTATTTGGTCTAAACTTGGTCAAACTTTACAAAGTTTGACTTCAGTCAAATCTAATATGCGGAGTAAATAAAAATGGAGGGCTACTACGTCCATCCAGGTTTTTAGTCCACACCATTTTTTAAATCAAAGTTAATAGCTGGACAAAGAAAATTACAGGGGAGCTGGAGACAAAGTTGTGAGAAGGCTTAGAAATCAATACAAAACTTATGCTCTTAGTACCAACGTCGATCCTTCTTCGAGGAAACATTTGGTTCATAGCCAATTGTGTGATAAAATTGCACCAACGTGAAAGACTACTGCGTCTCCAACGCAACCAAGGTGAACTAACGAAGGATATTATCTTTGTGGCTAACAGGCAAGGAGCACTGATGGAAGACAGCTTGTTTTTCATTGAAAATCGATCAGCTTCACCAGCCGACGCAACCATGAGCATGGACAGGTCATCGTGGTGATGCATCATCCATTTGGCATCAAGTTTGGGTGAGGCACCTATGAAGTTCGACAAATCCTCACTGTGGTCTGTTTCTTCTCAGTAGTCAAGCTTGAGGAAGGAAGAACCACGTGGCAGAGTATAGTGAGGCGGAACAAGAATGGCCATCCAATTTGTGCAGTTCCACTAAAATTGAGGATGACATGCCTGGGTATGGAGATACGCATCGTTGTTTCCAAAAATATAAAAAATGATATAGTGTTGTTACTTTGTTTTACAAGATTAATAACGACATCTCAATTGTCAATAAAAATTATGAAAAGTACACCAACAAAAAGAAGCATCATGATTATCTTGATGGGAACTAAACCAGGATACCCGAGAAAAAAAACATTTCTTCATTTAACCAGTGATAGTATTAGATTAGCAGCAGCAATAGGAGCATATGGACAATGACCGCACAACCATCATGTACTTTTTGTCGAAACAAAATGTATACCTCCACCGAGGCATAAATCAGGACAACTTTTCGAGTGGCATTTCCTCTATAATAGTAGGTGATGTTGGACCAGCCGACGAACCCTAGCTACTATACATGGGGAGCTGGGGAGTAGTCGCATAGAAGAAAACCCGCATGCAGTGGGGAGTTGGACCAGTACAAGAAGTTATACCTCTGGTGGGCGAGATGTCGCTTAGGCGGGAGGGCGGGATCTGCCCACACGACGACAGTGAACAAGGGCGCAGAGGACCTTCGTCCGCGCCAGCGCCAGCTCCGAGAGGACGGTGCGCATCGGCTTCCTCCATCACCCACGGCGACAACGTCAACGCTGCACCTCCTCACCTCCCGTAGCGGACGGGATTCGGCCGGATCTGTGACCACCGGTGAGGAGAGAGATAGTGTGGACACTGTCATCTAGTAAAACAGTCTCTCCATAGCAGTGGTTTTAAATAGAATATGCGCGTTCCCAGAAAAAAGAAACGGCAACTGGCGGACAATTGTTTAACGTACCAAGAAAGAAAACTTGATCAAAAACACGCCCCCGCTTCTAGGTCATGAGAGTCGTAGCGCACACACACATAGACATAGGCATGCATATCCGTGTTTACGTAAAATTCCATTTCCATCTCCATCTCCAATCATACTTTTCCAACTGGCACATATTTACGTTGTTAATTATATACGCGTCAATATTAACGTACATGATCTCTTGTTTGCGGGCTTTCGGACCACTTCCACGGCCGCTCCTGACCAACCCGAACCATCTTCATCACCTGCGCGTTCTTCCCGCCCGAAACGGTCAGTGCCGCATTCATGCCCGGCCAGAGTGGACGCGACCTCTCACTGGCGCGGCATTGAAGCGGCGCGCCGTCTGAGAAAGCGTTGCCCGCGCCACTTCCTGGTGCATGCGACTGCTCCGCGTTCAAAGGTCGCAATAGCCGGCCACAACATGCATGTAAAAAAATTCTTGGGAGTCCGTGCTACAGCTAGCTGTCCTCCCCAACTCTTCAATCTCTTCCAGTAGTACTAGTACTCCATGACGCGATCCATCGACAAGCAGGCGGGGAAGTTATCGTATACTCGGTTTGCGGTGAGTGGCATGCCGAGCGACCGTGTGGGGTCGAGCCGTGGAGGAGGGTGAGACACGAACGCGACAGACGTGATTTAAACATTGGTTTTGCTTGATGGCGCGATCCAACGAAACGAAACGTTGGTTTCTCTCCGTTTCCATTTTTTCTCCGGAAAAACGGAAACTTTCCACTCCATTTTCATTCCTACTCCAAGGTTGCCCTGTTACAACATTCCATCAAATACAAAGGAAAACTAACACGCATGCTGATGCATCTCAATGATTCACAGATCATAGCCAATATTTACTTCACAACTAAAGACAAAGGTTGTGAGAGCGTGTACGAAATAAAAACTACTGATGGGGTCACTACGACTCATACCGTAAACCCTAAACAGGATTTAATTTCCTGGCCAGGTAGAACCCATCGAAGGAAAGATGGCTGGCACCCTCGGATCATACGATGCTTTTGTGCAGTTCCACTAAAATCGAGCTGAGCATCCCTGATGGCAAAGATATTGACGAAGTGTGATTAGAATAATAGTATTGGCACTAGTTCATGAGACATAAACTCATCACAAGTAGAAGCCGGTATAAGTAGAGAAAGATCGACATGGAGATGGAGCTACATGGGGAGCTGCGGCAGTGGAGCATGCCGGCTCCAAAAGAAAGATGGACTACCTGGGACGTCGGGCTGTAGCTAGAAGGGCGGTTGGGACACGACATCGTCCCAAAACGCGGTGATCCCCGATTGGGACGCACCGACTATGGATTTTCTCCCTCGCCGATGTCGACCGCGTCTACACAGAACATTGTTCCCTTTCCTCAGCTGTGTGGTCAGGCCGGATATGTGACCAGCGGTGTGGCCACCGTCGTTCGATGCTTGTGAAGAGAGCAACCCAAGCAAGCAGGCTTGTAGCTTAGGCTCCTGCTAATGTATATATAGTGGTTTTCTTTTTCTCTCCATATCAACCATTTTATATTGCGTACGTGTCATTGAAGAGTGATGGTTGCTTCTTTCGACTAACTTACTGTCTGATTTGACTGCTTCTTTAGTAGCCCCTACACATACTCTCCCTACGTGTATGCAATAGTCACACGTACACGTGGACGCAAAAACACGCGCAACACCCTAATGCATGCATGTTCGAGCACATGACGGCCATGCTCAAGTGCTCAACCTACACGTGCATGCACACACATACTCAGCCAGGGTGAGCTAGTGACCGTATAAACACCAGAAAATGTATATATTGAGCGCAATGAGCGTATTATGAAATCCACTGACCGTATTTTTACAAATATACAGTGACAGATAGTGTATTTATCTCGTTTGAAATTAAGCCATATTAACCGGAGAGGAGGCAGTATGGACTAGCAATACTTCGCTGTGTCCCGTCAACTTGCCGAACGAGGAGAAGCTTGCAGGACAGGAGAAGCTTGCGCGCAGTGGCTCACAGGACAAGGAGAAACTTTTGACTAATGCAAGTTGTCCTTCGCTCAGGCGGTGGACGTGCAACAGTTAATTCGGTGTCAGATTGCCAGAAGCATACACTACTAGTACTATTATTGTTGCACTTCCCGAAGAGGCAAATAGCCAAGCGCAAAGTTTACTAGTACTACTACTATAGTCTATAGAGGTACTATACTAGTACTAGGAACCGGATGGAGGAGCGTCTGCACTCTTATTATATTTTTAAAATGTGATAAAGCAATCTTCAACACATTTGGTTCTCTTCGAGGGTTCTCGCATGTGATAATGGAAGTTGATTGCATGGAACACTCGCCACAATTCTCGCTTAATTCTGGCTCATATCCTGTTACAAATAGGAGCGCTCGGTAATATTTCCTCTCTTTTTTGTTATTCAGCATGTAAAGAGGTCAGCAAACCTTGCGGCGCATCTTTGTGCGAACCGTTCTTGCTGCACTTTGAATGTGGCCGAGAGCTGGCTTGATGGAACACCTCGCTTCCTACTTCTTTTTTTGCGGGGTACCTCGCTTCCTAGTGACCAGTGTCTTGGCTGATCGTCCTAAGAATGCTTATATATGAATAAAGCTCTCTCATTTACCCGCAAAAAAAGATTAAGCCATATTAACCGGAAAGGAGGGAGTATGGACTAGCACTACTTGTTGGTGTGTCCCGTCAACTCGCAGAATGAGGAGAAGCTTGCAGGACAAGGTGAAGCTCGCTTACTCCTTTTGACTAATGCAACATACCTCGCCCAGGCGGTGGACATGCATCAGTTCATTTGGTGTCAAATTGCCAGAGCCATACACTGTAGTACCAAACATGCAGAGTACCATCATTGTTCGACTTCACGAAGAGGCGAAGAGCCAAGCGCAAGGTTTAGTAGTACGAGTAGTAATACTACTAGAACCGCATGGTGGAGCCTCTGTACTCTTATTTTTCTTTATCTTTGATAAAGTACACATTTATTCCGGAGAAGGGCGGAAAACGGCATCCCAACATGTAATGATGATATCTTGGCCTCCGTGCGAGCCTGTCTGTGTGTTCTCGCTCCTCGTCTCTCTCAAGGAACGGCGGGTTGGCCATTTTGCCATCAATTGAGTTAATTAGGGCGTGGTAATCGCAATTTTCTCTCGATGTAGCACTACGGAGTGGAGTACGTGCATGCATGTGTCTACTCGGGGTGGAAGCACTGCATGCATGTGTGTATGCATTATATCCTCTAGTAATAGACGCCGTGCTATAACTACCAATGCTATTTTTCAGGCCGACTGCTAGTCTCTTTGGTCCCAGAGGTTCTCTCTTTTTCTGAAGCGTGCTCTATAAACAGTGACGGATGGAGTAGTATGAGCGGATTCAAAGAAGAGTGTATTGATGGTTGCTTCTTCCGAGCAACTTACAGTGGGAAAGGTGGGGCTTACGATTTGACTGCTCATTACTCACTATTAATGCGGCACAACGACCGGTTTGAGTCTCCCATGTGGCTGTGCACTACCCCCACGGTTCTTAAATATACTCCGGAGTATTTGTCTTTCTAGAGATTTCAACGAGTGACTACTCAAATATTTGTCTTTTTAGAGATTCAAATGGACTACTGCATACGGATGTATATGGACATCTTTTAGAGTGTAGATTCACTCATTTTGCTCCGTATATAGTTACTTGTTGAAATATCTAGAAAGACAAATATTTAGGAATGGAGGGAGTACACATATGAAGCAAAATGAGTGAATCGACACTCTAAAATATGCCCATTTGAAATTTGTAAAAATACAAATATTTAGGAATGAAGTAGTATAATTTTGTGCATGGCACATGGACCCGGATGCCGAAGAGGCTTCTGGAAATGCTATCAAGCTTCGAGCATTTGTTTACATAATTGACGTTCTATGCAAATAATTTTCCAGCGACATGAAATCGTACAATGGTGTGAGCTTTCAGCTTTTGTTTCGTGTGTCTTGCCATCGATGCTCTTTCGGAAACAATAGAAAACTAACTTCCTTGCTAATCAGAGCTAATATTTACATCACAACTAAAGACAAAGTTGTGAGAAGGTGTTAAATTAAAATTGATCCATGCTTTCATTGGCAGCAACGTCCCCCCAGCTGTGTCTAAATCAACAAGGCATGTTGGGGGAAAAAGTAGTTGTCTGGAGCATGCAACATTCCGATCATTTTGTGCTGTTCCACTAAAATAGAGCTGAGCGTCCCTGTTCCAAGGATACTAAGTGTGATTATGATAATAGAGGGTTGTTGATGAAACAATAAACACACAAATAGAAGCCGGTCACCTTTGTAGTCTCTCTTAAGACCAACTAGTTGGAGAAGATTAGGCTCGGAGTTGGATGAGGAGGATAGAGCAAAACCAATCTTCCTTTAGCAGTCGCAATGAAATGTAGAGACGTTGCCCGTGTGACATTTTGGCAGAACTGCACAAAACAATCTTAAGAAAAAAGTGATTTGTGTAGTTCACCAAAAGGTCACAGTAGCAACAAGGTGAAATGGATAGCCTTGTTTGCAAAAAAGAGGTAGAAAGGAAACAATTATTGGCCAATAATAGTTGATGACACATGCGACGACCAAAAAGAAGCATATTCCTTGTCCTAAGGGAAGATAAGAACACGGTTGTGTTTATCTAAAATGGTGTGAGGACGAGATTGCAATATGGAAAGTACGCCGGATGAGCTATGTTTTGGGCAAAGAACTATGGAAGATCCACATGCAGCGACGTGGGAAGACGGGCAGTGGAGCAAGGCCGGAGGGGATACCTGGAGGTCCTCGGGATGTAACTAGGTGAGCGGCGGCGGGCGGAATCTGCCCATACTACGGCAGCGAGTAGGTGGCGTAGGCCCTACCACGCCGAAGCTTGGTCAGAGAGAACGGCGTGTGCCGCAGATCGGGACGTGCTGCCTCGGCGCCGTCGAACGGAGAAACGATGCACGTCCTTGTTGGAAATATGCCCTAGAGGCAATAATAAAAGTATTATTATATTTCATTGTTCATGATAATTGTCTTTTATTCATGCTATAACTGTATTATCCGGAAATCGTAATACACGTGTGAATACTTAGACCACACTATGTCCCTGGTAAGCCTCTAGTTGACCAGCTCGTTGTGATCAACAGATAGTCATGGTTTCCTGACTATGGACATTGGATGTCGTTGATAACGGGATCACATCATTAGGAGAATGATGTGATGGACAAGACCCAATCCTAAGCATAGCATAAAAGATCGTGTAGTTCGTTTTGCTAGAGCTTTGCAAGTGTCAAGTATCTCTTCCTACGACCATGAGATCGTGTAACTCCCGGCTACCGTAAGAGTGCCTTGGGTGCATCAAACGTCACAACGTAACTGGGTGACTATAAAGGTGCATTACAGGTATCTCCGAAAGTAGCTGTTGGGTTGACACGGATCGAGACTGGGATTTGTCACTCCGTATGACGGAGAGGTATCTCTGGGCCCACTCGGTAATGCATCATCATAATGAGCTCAATGTGACCAAGGTGTTGGACACGGGATCATGCATTACGGTACGAGTAAAGTGACTTGCCGGTAACGAGACTGAACAAGGTATTGGGATACCGACGATCGAGTCTCGGGCAAGTAACGTACCGATTGACAAAGGGAATTGCATACAGGGTTTGATCGAATCCTCGACATAGTGGTTCATCCGATGACAACATCGAGGAGCATGTGGGAGCCATCATGGGTATCCAGATCCCGCTGATGGTTATTGACTAAGAGCGTCTCGGTCATGTCTGCATGTCTCCCGAACCCGTAGGGTCTACACACTTAAGGTTCAGTTACGCTAGGGTTATAGGGATATGTATATGCAGTAACCCGAATGTTGTTCGGAGTCCCGGATGAGATCCCGGACGTCACGAGGAGTTCCGGAATGGTCCGGAGGTAAAGATTTATATATGGGAAGTCCTGTTTCGGGCATCGGGACAAGTTTCGGGGTTATCGGTATTGTACCGGGACCACCGGAAGGGTCCCGGGGGTCCACCGGGTGGGTCCACCTGTCCCGGGGGGCCACATGGGCTGTAAGGGGGTGCGCCTTGGCCTAATGGGCCAAGGGCACCAGCCCCACATAGGCCCATGCGCCTAGGGTTTAAGGGGGCAAGAGTCCTAGGAGGGTAAGGCACCTCCTAGGTGCCTTGGGGGGAGGGAAAACCCCCCCTTGGCCGCCGCACCCCCTAGGAGATTGGATCTCCTAGGGCCGGCCACCCCCCCTTGGCACCCCTATATATAGTGGGGGAGAGGAGGGACTTCATACCTGAACGCCCTGGCCTTTGGTTGCCTCCTTCTCCCTCTCCAACACCTCCTCCACCTCCATAGTGCTTAGCGAAGCTCTGCCGGAGTACTGCAGCTCCATCAACACCACGCCGTCGTGCTGCTGCTGGTGCCATCTCCCTCAACCTCTCCTCCCTTCCTTGCTGGATCAAGAAGGAGGAGACGTGGCTGTTCCGTACGTGTGTTGAACGCGGAGGTGCCGTCCGTTCAGCGCTGGTCATCGGTGATTTGGATCACGTCGAGTACGACTACATCATCACCTTGCAAGCTTCCGCACGCGATCTACAAGTGGTATGTAGATGCAAACTCTCTCCCCAGACTCGTTGCTTAGATGAACTCATAGATGGATCTTGGTGAAACCGTAGGAAAAATTTTAATTTTCTGCAACGTTCCCCAACAGTGGCATCATGAGCTAGGTCTATGCGTAGTTCTCTTTGCACGAGTAGAACACAACTTTGTTGTGGGCGTGGATTTTGTCATCTTACTTGCCTCTACTAGTCTTTTCTTGCTCAACGGTATTGTGGGATGAAGCGGCCCGGACCAACCTTACACGTACTCTTACGTGAGACCGGTTCCACCGACTGACATGCACAAGTTGCATAAGGTGGCTGGCGGGTGTCTGTCTCTCCCACCTTAGTTGGAGCGGAATCGATGAACAGGGCCCTTATGAAGGGTAAATAGAAGTTGACAAAATCACGTTGTGGTGATTCGTAGGTAAGAAAACGTTCTTGCTAGAACCCAATTGCAGCCACGTAAAAGATGCAACAACAATTAGAGGACGTCTAACTTGTTTTTGCAGCGATTGATCATGTGATGTGACATGGCCAGAAGTTGTGATGAATGATGAATTGTGATGTATGAGATCATGTTCTTTGTAATAGGATTCACGACTTGCATGTCGATGAGTATGACAACCGGCAGGAGCCATAGGAGTTGTCATTATTTTTTGTATGACCTGCGTGTCATTGAATAACGCCATGTAAACTACTTTACTTTATTGCTAAACGTTAGTCATAGAAGTAGAAGTAGTCATTGGCGTGACAACTTCATGAAGACACGATGATGGAGATCATGATGATGGAGATCATGGTGTCAAGCCGGTGACAAGATGATCATGGAGCCCCGAAGATGAAGATCAATGGAGCTATATGATATTGGCCATATCATGTCACAACTATATAATTGCATGTGATGTTTATTATGTATTATGCATCTTGTTTACTTAGGACGACGGTAGTAAATAAGATGATCCCTTATAAAATTTCAAGAAGTGTTCTCCCCTAACTGTGCACCGTTGCTACAGTTCGTCGTTTCTAAGCACCACGTGATGATCGGGTGTGATGGATTCTTACGTTCACATACAACGGGTGTAAGACAGTTTTACACAGCGAAAACACTTAGGGTTAACTTGACGAGCCTAGCATGTGCAGACATGGCCTCGGAACACGGAGACCGAAAGGTCGAACACGAGTCGTATGGAAGATACGATCAACATGAAAATGTTCACCGACGATGACTAGTCCGTCTCACGTGATGATCGGACACGGGCTAGTCGACTCGGATCGTGTAACACTTAGATGGAAAAAGGGATGTCTAATCTAAGTGGGAGTTCATAATTTGATTAGAACTTTATTATCATGAACTTAGTCTAAAACCTTTGCAAATATGTCTTGTAGATCAATGGCCAACGCTAATGTCAACATGAACTTCAACGCGTTCCTAGAGAAAACCAAGCTGAAAGATGATGGCAGCAACTATACAGACTGGGTCCGGAACCTGAGGATTATCCTCATAGCTGCCAGGAAACAATATGTCCTAGAAGGACCGCTAGGTGACGCTCCCGTCCTAGAGAACCAAGACATTATGAATGCTTGGCAGTCTCGCGCTGATGATTACTCCCTCGTTCAGTGCGGCATGCTTTACAGCTCAGAACCGGGGCTCCAAAAGCGTTTTGAGCATCACGGAGCATATGAGATGTTCGAAGAGCTGAAACTAGTTTTCCAAGCTCATGCCCGGGTCGAGAGATATGATGTCTCCGACAAGTTCTACAGTTGTAAGATGGAGGAAAACAGTTCTGTCAGTGAGCACATCCTGAAGATGTCTGGGTTGCACAACCGTATGACCCAGCTAAACATTAACCTCCCAGATGAGGCGGTCATTGACAGAATCCTCCAGTCGCTCCCACCAAGCTACAAGAGCTTTGTGATGAACTACAACATGCAGGGAATGGAAAAGACCATTCCTGAAGTGTTCTCGATGCTGAAGTCAGCAGAGGCTGAAATCAAGAAAGAACATCAAGTGTTGATGGTCAATAAGACCACTAAGTTCAAGAAGGGCAAGGGTAAGAAGAACTTCAAGAAGGACGGCAAAGATGTTGCCGCGCCTGGTAAGCCAGTTGCCGCGAAGAAGTCAAAGAATGGACCCAAGCCTGAGACTGAGTGCTTTTATTGCAAGGGGAAGGGTCACTGGAAGCGGAACTGCCCCAAATACTTAGCGGATAAGAAGGCCGGCAACACCAAAGGTATATTTGATATACATGTGATTGATGTGTACCTTACCAGTAATCGTAGTAACTCCTGGGTATTTGATACCGGTGCCGTTGCTCATATTTGTAACTCACAGCAGGAGCTGCGGAATAAACGGAGACTGGCAAAGGACGAGGTGACGATGCGCGTCGGGAATGGTTCCAAAGTCGATGTGATCGCCGTCGGCACGCTGCCTCTACATTTACCTACGGGATTAGTTTTGAACCTCAATAATTGTTATTTAGTGCCAAGTTTGAGCATGAACATTGTATCTGGATCTCGTTTAATACGAGATGGCTACTCATTTAAGTCTGAGAATAATGGTTGTTCGATTTATATGAGAGATATGTTTTATGGTCATGCTCCGATGGTCAATGGTTTATTCTTAATGAATCTCGAGCGTAATATTACACATGTTCATAGTGTAGATACCAAAAGATTTAAAGTTGATAACGATAGTCCCACATACTTGTGGCACTGCCGCCTTGGTCACATTGGTGTCAAGCGCATGAAGAAGCTCCATGCCGATGGACTTTTAGAGTCTCTTGATTATGAATCGTTTGACACGTGCGAACCATGCCTCTTGGGCAAAATGACCAAGACTCCGTTCTCCGGAACAATGGAGCGAGCAACCAACTTGTTGGAAATCATACATACTGATGTGTGTGGTCCAATGAGCGTTGAGGCTCGCGGAGGATATCGTTATGTTCTCACTCTCACAGATGACTTGAGTAGATATGGGTATGTCTACTTAATGAAACACAAGTCTGAGACCTTTGAAAAGTTCAAGGAATTTCAGAATGAGGTGGAGAATCAACGTGACCGAAAGATAAAATTCTTACGATCAGATCGTGGAGGAGAATACTTAAGTCACGAATTTGGTACACACTTAAAGAAATGTGGAATCGTTTCACAGCTCACGCCGCCTGGAACACCTCAGCGAAACGGTGTGTCCGAACGTCGTAATCGCACTCTATTGGATATGGTGCGGTCTATGATGTCTCTTACCAATTTACCGCTATCATTTTGGGGATACGCTCTAGAGACAGCTACATTCACTTTAAATAGGGCACCGTCTAAATCCGTTGAGACGACACCGTATGAATTATGGTTTGGAAAGAAACCTAAGCTGTCGTTTCTAAAAGTTTGGGGATGCGAAGCTTATGTCAAGAAAATTCAACCTGAAAAGCTCGAACCCAAGTCGGAAAAATGCGTATTCATAGGATACCCTAAGGAAACTATAGGGTATACCTTCTACTTAAGATCCGAAGGCAAGATCTTTGTTGCCAAGAACGGATGCTTTCTGGAAAAAGAGTTTCTCTCGAAAGAAGTAAGTGGGAGGAAAGTAGAACTCGATGAAGTACTACCTCTTGAGCGGGATAGTGACGCAGCACAGGAAACCGTTCCTGTGATGCCCACACCAACTGAAGAGGAAAACCATGATAATGATCAAAGTACTTCGGATCAAGTTACTGCTGAACTTCGTAGGTCCACAAGGACACGTTCCGCACCAGAGTGGTATGGCAACCCTGTCCTGGAAATCATGTTGTTAGACAACAATGAACCTTCGAACTATGAAGAAGCAATGGCGGGCCCGGATTCCAACAAATGGCTTGAAGCCATGAAATCCGAGATAGAATCCATGTATGAAAACAAAGTATGGACTTTGACAGACTTGCCCGATGATCGGCGAGCGATAGAAAACAAATGGATCTTTAAGAAGAAGACGGACGCGGATGGTAATGTTACCATCTATAAAGCTCGACTTGTCGCTAAGGGTTATCGACAGGTTCAAGGGATTGACTACGACGAGACATTCTCTCCCGTAGCGAAGCTAAAGTCCGTCCGAATCATGTTAGCAATTGCCGCATACTATGATTATGAGATATGGCAGATGGACGTCAAAACAGCATTCCTTAACGGGCATCTTAAGGAAGAACTATATATGATGCAGCCGGAAGCTTTTGTCGATCCTCTGAATGCTAACAAAGTATGCAAGCTCCAGCGATCCATTTATGGACTGGTGCAAGCATCTCGGAGTTGGAACATTCGCTTTGATGAGATGATCAAAGCGTTTGGGTTTATGCAGACTTATGGAGAAGCCTGCGTTTACAAGAAAGTGAGTGGGAGCTCTGTAGCATTTCTCATATTATATGTAGATGACATACTCCTGATGGGAAATAATATAGAATTTCTGGACAGCATTAAGGCCTACTTGAATAAGTGTTTTTCAATGAAGGACCTTGGAGAAGCTGCTTATATATTAGGCATCAAGATCTATAGAGATAGATCGAGACGCCTCATAGGTCTTTCACAAAGTACATACCTTGATAAGATTTTGAAGAGATTCAGAATGGATCAGTCTAAGAAGGGGTTCTTGCCTATGTTACAAGGTATGAGACTAAGCTCAGCTCAGTCACCGACCACGGCAAAAGATAAAGAAGAGATGAGTGTCATCCCCTATGCTTCAGCCATAGGATCTATTATGTATGCCATGCTGTGTACCAGACCCGATGTAAACCTTGCCGTAAGTTTGGTAGCAAGATACCAAAGTAATCCCGTCAAGGAACACTGGACAGCGGTCAAGAATATCCTGAAGTACCTGAAAAGGACAAAGGACATGTTTCTCGTTTATGGAGGAGACGAAGAGCTCGTCGTAAAGGGTTACGTCGACGCTAGCTTCGACTCAGATCTGGATGACTCTAAGTCACAAACCGGATACGTGTATATGTTGAATGGTGGAGCAGTAAGCTGGTGCAGCTGCAAGCAGAGCGTCGTGGCGGGATCTACGTGTGAAGCGGAGTACATGGCAGCCTCGGAGGCAGCACATGAAGCGATTTGGGTGAAGGAGTTCATCACCGACCTAGGAGTCATACCCAATGCGTCGGGGCCGATCAAACTCTTCTGTGACAACACTGGAGCTATTGCCCTCGCAAAGGAGCCCAGGTTTCACAAGAAGACCAGGCACATCAAGCGTCGTTTCAACTCCATCCGTGAAAATGTTCAAGATGGAGACATAGAGATTTGCAAAGTGCATACGGATCTGAATGTCGCAGATCCGCTGACTAAACCTCTCTCGCGTGCAAAACATGATCAACACCAGAACTCTATGGGTGTTCGATTCATCACAATGTAACTAGATTGGTGACTCTAGTGCAAGTCGGAGACTGTTGGAAATATGCCCTAGAGGCAATAATAAAAGTATTATTATATTTCATTGTTCATGATAATTGTCTTTTATTCATGCTATAACTGTATTATCCGGAAATCGTAATACACGTGTGAATACTTAGACCACACTATGTCCCTGGTAAGCCTCTAGTTGACCAGCTCGTTGTGATCAACAGATAGTCATGGTTTCCTGACTATGGACATTGGATGTCGTTGATAACGGGATCACATCATTAGGAGAATGATGTGATGGACAAGACCCAATCCTAAGCATAGCATAAAAGATCGTGTAGTTCGTTTTGCTAGAGCTTTGCAAGTGTCAAGTATCTCTTCCTACGACTATGAGATCGTGTAACTCCCGGCTACCGTAAGAGTGCCTTGGGTGCATCAAACGTCACAACGTAACTGGGTGACTATAAAGGTGCATTACAGGTATCTCCGAAAGTAGCTGTTGGGTTGACACGGATCGAGACTGGGATTTGTCACTCCGTATGACGGAGAGGTATCTCTGGGCCCACTCGGTAATGCATCATCATAATGAGCTCAATGTGACCAAGGTGTTGGACACGGGATCATGCATTACGGTACGAGTAAAGTGACTTGCCGGTAACGAGACTAAACAAGGTATTGGGATACCGACGATCGAGTCTCGGGCAAGTAACGTACCGATTGACAAAGGGAATTGCATACAGGGTTTGATCGAATCCTCGACATAGTGGTTCATCCGATGACAACATCGAGGAGCATGTGGGAGCCATCATGGGTATCCAGATCCCGCTGATGGTTATTGACTGAGAGAGTCTCGGTCATGTCTGCATGTCTCCCGAACCCGTAGGGTCTACACACTTAAGGTTCAGTTACGCTAGGGTTATAGGGATATGTATATGCAGTAACCCGAATGTTGTTCGGAGTCCCGGATGAGATCCTGGACGTCACGAGGAGTTCCGGAATGGTCCGGAGGTAAAGATTTATATATGGGAAGTCCTGTTTCGGGCATCGGGACAAGTTTCGGGGTTATCGGTATTGTACCGGGACCACCGGAAGGGTCCCGGGGGTCCACCGGGTGGGTCCACCTGTCCCGGGGGGCCACATGGGCTGTAGGGGGTGCGCCTTGGCCTAATGGGCCAAGGGCACCAGCCCCACATAGGCCCATGCGCCTAGGGTTTAAGGGGGCAAGAGTCCTAGGAGGGTAAGGCACCTCCTAGGTGCCTTGGGGGGAGGGAAAACCCCCCTTGGCCGCCGCACCCCCTAGGAGATTGGATCTCCTAGGGCCGGCCACCCCCCCTTGGCACCCCTATATATAGTGGGGGAGAGGAGGGACTTCATACCTGAACGCCCTGGCCTTTGGTTGCCTCCTTCTCCCTCCCCAACACCTCCTCCACCTCCATAGTGCTTAGCGAAGCTCTGCCGGAGTACTGCAGCTCCATCAACACCAGCCGTCGTGCTGCTGCTGGTGCCATCTCCCTCAACCTCTCCTCCCTTCCTTGCTGGATCAAGAAGGAGGAGACGTGGCTGTTCCGTACGTGTGTTGAACGCGGAGGTGCCGTCCGTTTGGCGCTGGTCATCGGTGATTTGGATCACGTCGAGTACGACTACATCATCACCTTGCAAGCTTCCGCACGCGATCTACAAGTGGTATGTAGATGCAAACTCTCTCCCTAGACTCGTTGCTTAGATGAACTCATAGATGGATCTTGGTGAAACCGTAGGAAAATTTTTAATTTTCTGCAACGTTCCCCAACAGTGGCATCTAACTTGTTTTTGCAGCGATTGATCATGTGATGTGATATGGCCAGAAGTTGTGATGAATGATGAATTGTGATGTATGAGATCATGTTCTTTGTAATAGGATTCACGACTTGCATGTCGATGAGTATGACAACCGGCAGGAGCCATAGGAGTTGTCATTATTTTTTGTATGACCTGCGTGTCATTGAATAACGCCATGTAAACTACTTTACTTTATTGCTAAACGTTAGTCATAGAAGTAGAAGTAGTCGTTGGCGTGACAACTTCATGAAGACACGATGATGGAGATCATGATGATGGAGATCATGGTGTCAAGCCGGTGACAAGATGATCATGGAGCCCCGAAGATGAAGATCAATGGAGCTATATGATATTGGCCATATCATGTCACAACTATATAATTGCATGTGATGTTTATTATGTATTATGCATCTTGTTTACTTAGGACGACGGTAGTAAATAAGATGATCCCTTATAAAATTTCAAGAAGTGTTCTCCCCTAACTGTGCACCGTTGCTACAGTTCGTCGTTTCTAAGCACCACGTGATGATCGGGTGTGATGGATTCTTACGTTCACATACAACGGGTGTAAGACAGTTTTACAAAGCGAAAACACTTAGGGTTAACTTGACGAGCCTAGCATGTGCAGACATGGCCTCGGAACACGGAGACCGAAAGGTCGAACACGAGTCGTATGGAAGATACGATCAACATGAAAATGTTCACCGACGATGACTAGTCCGTCTCACGTGATGATCGGACACGGACTAGTCGACTCGGATCGTGTTGATGGTCAATAAGACCACTAAGTTCAAGAAGGGCAAGGGTAAGAAGAACTTCAAGAAGGACGGCAAAGATGTTGCCGCGCCTGGTAAGCCAGTTACCGGGAAGAAGTCAAAGAATGGACCCAAGCCTGAGACTGAGTGCTTTTATTGCAAGGGGAAGGGTCACTGGAAGCGGAACTGCCCCAAATACTTAGCGGATAAGAAGGCCGGCAACACCAAAGGTATATTTGATATACATGTGATTGATGTGTACCTTACCAGTACTCGTAGTAACTCCTGGGTATTTGATACCGGTGCCGTTGCTCATATTTGTAACTCACAGCAGGAGCTGCGGAATAAACGGAGACTGGCGAAGGACGAGGTGACGATGCGCGTCGGGAATGGTTCCAGAGTCGATGTGATCGCCGTCGGCACGCTTCCTCTACATTTACCTACGGGATTAGTTTTGAACCTTAATAATTGTTATTTAGTGCCAAGTTTGAGCATGAACATTGTATCTGGATCTCGTTTAATACGAGATGGCTACTCATTTAAGTCTGAGAATAATGGTTGTTCGATTTATATGAGAGATATGTTTTATGGTCATGCTCCGATGGTCAATGGTTTATTCTTAATGAATCTCGAGCGTAATATTACACATGTTCATAGTGTAGATACCAAAAGATTTAAAGTTGATAACGATAGTCCCACATACTTGTGGCACTGCCGCCTTGGTCACATTGGTGTCAAGCGCATGAAGAAGCTCCATGCCGATGGACTTTTAGAGTCTCTTGATTATGAATCGTTTGACACGTGCGAACCATGCCTCTTGGGCAAAATGACCAAGACTCCGTTCTCCGGAACAATGGAGCGAGCAACCAACTTGTTGGAAATCATACATACTGATGTGTGTGGTCCAATGAGCGTTGAGGCTCGCGGAGGATATCGTTATGTTCTCACTCTCACAGATGACTTGAGTAGATATGGGTATGTCTACTTAATGAAACACAAGTCTGAGACCTTTGAAAAGTTCAAGGAATTTCAGAATGAGGTGGAGAATCAACGTGACCGAAAGATAAAATTCTTACGATCAGATCGTGGAGGAGAATACTTAAGTCACGAATTTGGTACACACTTAAAGAAATGTGGAATCGTTTCACAGCTCACGCCGCCTGGAACACCTCAGCGAAACGGTGTGTCCGAACGTCGTAATCGCACTCTATTGGATATGATGCGGTCTATGATGTCTCTTACCGATTTACCGCTATCATTTTGGGGATACGCTCTAGAGACAGCTACATTCACATTAAATAGGGCACCATCTAAATCCGTTGAGACGACACCGTATGAATTATGGTTTGGAAAGAAACCTAAGCTGTCGTTTCTAAAAGTTTGGGGATGCGAAGCTTATGTCAAGAAACTTCAACCTGAAAAGCTCGAACCCAAGTCGAAAAAATGCGTATTCATAGGATACCCTAAGGAAACTATAGGGTATACCTTCTACTTAAGATCCGAAGGCAAGATCTTTGTTGCCAAGAACGGATGCTTTCTGGAAAAAGAGTTTCTCTCGAAAGAATTAAGTGGGAGGAAAGTAGAACTCGATGAAGTACTACCTCTTGAGCGGGATAGTGACGCAGCACAGGAAACCATTCCTGTGATGCCCACACCAACTGAAGAGGAAAACCATGATAATGATCAAGGTACCTCGGATCAAGTTACTGCTGAACTTCGTAGGTCCACAAGGACACGTTCCGCACCAGAGTGGTACGGCAACCCTGTCCTGGAAATCATGTTGTTAGACAACAATGAACCTTCGAACTATGAAGAAGCAATGGCGGGCCCGGATTCCAACAAATGGCTTGAAGCCATGAAATCCGAGATAGAATCCATGTATGAAAACAAAGTATGGACTTTGACAGACTTGCCCGATGATCGGCGAGCGATAGAAAACAAATGGATCTTTAAGAAGAAGACGGACGCGGATGGTAATGTTACCATCTATAAAGCTCGACTTGTCGCTAAGGGTTATCGACAGGTTCAAGGGATTGACTACGACGAGACATTCTCTCCCGTAGCGAAGCTAAAGTCCGTCCGAATCATGTTAGCAATTGCCGCATACTATGATTATGAGATATGGCAGATGGACGTCAAAACAGTATTCCTTAACGGGCATCTTAAGGAAGAACTGTATATGATGCAGCCGGAAGGTTTTGTCGATCCTCGGAACGCTAACAAAGTATGCAAGCTCCAGCGATCCATTTATGGACTGGTGCAAGCATCTCGGAGTTGGAACATTCGCTTTGATGAGATGATCAAAGCGTTTGGGTTTATGCAGACTTATGGAGAAGCCTGCGTTTACAAGAAAGTGAGTGGGAGCTCTGTAGCATTTCTCATATTATATGTAGATGACATACTCCTGATGGGAAATAATATAGAATTTCTGGACAGCATTAAGGCCTACTTGAATAAGTGTTTTTCAATGAAGGAACTTGGAGAAGCTGCTTATATATTAGGCATCAAGATCTATAGAGATAGATCGAGACGCCTCATAGGTCTTTCACAAAGCACATACCTTGATAAGATTTTGAAGAGATTCAGAATGGATCAGTCCAAGAAGGGGTTCTTGCCTATGTTACAAGGTATGAGACTGAGCTCAGCTCAGTCACCGACCACGGCAAAAGATAAAGAAGAGATGAGTGTCATCCCCTATGCTTCAGCCATAGGATCTATTATGTATGCCATGCTGTGTACCAGACCCGATGTAAACCTTGCCGTAAGTTTGGTAGCAAGATACCAAAGTAATCCCGGCAAGGAACACTGGACAGCGGTCAAGAATATCCTGAAGTACCTGAAAAGGACAAAGGACATGTTTCTCGTTTATGGAGGAGACGAAGAGCTCGTCGTAAAGGGTTACGTCGACGCTAGCTTCAACTCAGATCTGGATGACTCTAAGTCACAAACCGGATACGTGTATATGTTGAATGGTGGAGCAGTAAGCTGGTGCAGCTGCAAGCAGAGCGTCGTGGCGGGATCTACGTGTGAAGCGGAGTACATGGCAGCCTCGGAGGCAGCACATGAAGCGATTTGGGTGAAGGAGTTCATCACCGACCTAGGAGTCATACCCAATGCGTCGGGGCCGATCAAACTCTTCTGTGACAACACTGGAGCTATTGCCCTCGCAAAGGAGCCCAGGTTTCACAAGAAGACCAGGCACATCAAGCGTCGTAGACATAGAGACATAGAGATTTGTAAAGTGCACACGGATCTGAATGTCGCGGATCCGCTGACTAAACCTCTCTCGCGTGCAAAACATGATCAACACCAGAACTCTATGGGTGTTCGATTCATCACAATGTAACTAGATTGGTGACTCTAGTGCAAGTGGGAGACTGTTGGAAATATGCCCTAGAGGTAATAATAAAAGTATTATTATATTTCATTGTTCATGATAATTGTCTTTTATTCATGCTATAACTGTATTATCCAGAAATCGTAATACATGTGTGAATACTTAGACCACACTATGTCCCTGGTAAGCCTCTAGTTGACCAGCTCGTTGTGATCAACAGATAGTCATGGTTTCCTGACTATGGACATTGGATGTCGTTGATAACGGGATCACATCATTAGGAGAATGATGTGATGGACAAGACCCAATCCTAAGCATAGCATAAAAGATCGTGTAGTTCGTTTTGCTAGAGCTTTGCAAGTGTCAAGTATCTCTTCCTTCGACCATGAGATCGTGTAACTCCCGGATATCGTAAGAGTGCCTTGGGTGTATCAAACGTCACAACGTAACTGGGTGACTATAAAGGTGCATTACAGGTATCTCCGAAAGTAGCTGTTGGGTTGACACGGATCGAGACTGGGATTTGTCACTCCGTATGACGGAGAGGTATCTCTGGGCCCACTCGGTAATGCATCATCATAATGAGCTCAATGTGACCAAGGTGTTGGACACGGGATCATGCATTACGGTACGAGTAAAGTGACTTGCCGGTAACAAGACTGAACAAGGTATTGGGATACCGACGATCGAGTCTCGGGCAAGTAACGTACCGATTGACAAAGGGAATTGCATACAGGGTTTGATCGAATCCTCGACATAGTGGTTCATCCGATGACAACATCGAGGAGCATGTGGGAGCCATCATGGGTATCCAGATCCCGCTGATGGTTATTGACTGAGAGAGTCTCGGTCATGTCTGCATGTCTCCCGAACCCGTAGGGTCTACACACTTAAGGTTCAGTTATGCTAGGGTTATAGGGATATGTATATGCAGTAACCCGAATGTTGTTCGGAGTCCCGGATGAGATCCCGGACGTCACGAGGAGTTCCGGAATGGTCCGGAGGTAAAGATTTATATATGGGAAGTCCTGTTTCGGGCATCGGGACAAGTTTCGGGGTTATCGGTATTGTACCGGGACCACCGGAAGGGTCCCGGGGGTCCACCGGGTGGGTCCACCTGTCCCGGGGGGCCACATGGGCTGTAAGGGGGTGCGCCTTGGCCTAATGGGCCAAGGGCACCAGCCCCACATAGGCCCATGCGCCTAGGGTTTAAGGGGGCAAGAGTCCTAGGAGGGTAAGGCACCTCCTAGGTGCCTTGGGGGGAGGGAAAACCCCCCCTTGGCCGCCGCACCCCCTAGGAGATTGGATCTCCTAGGGCCGGCCACCCCCCCTTGGCACCCCTATATATAGTGGGGGAGAGGAGGGACTTCATACCTGAACGCCCTGGCCTTTGGTTGCCTCCTTCTCCCTCTCCAACACCTCCTCCACCTCCATAGTGCTTAGCGAAGCTCTGCCGGAGTACTGCAGCTCCATCAACACCACGCCGTCGTGCTGCTGCTGGTGCCATCTCCCTCAACCTCTCCTCCCTTCCTTGCTGGATCAAGAAGGAGGAGACGTGGCTGTTCCGTATGTGTGTTGAACGCGGAGGTGCCGTCCGTTCAGTGCTGGTCATCGGTGATTTGGATCACGTCGAGTACGACTACATCATCACCTTGCAAGCTTCCGCACGCGATCTACAAGTGGTATGTAGATGCAAACTCTCTCCCCAGACTCGTTGCTTAGATGAACTCATAGATGGATCTTGGTGAAACCGTAGGAAAAATTTTAATTTTCTGCAACGTTCCCCAACAGTGGCATCATGAGCTAGGTCTATGCGTAGTTCTCTTTGCACGAGTAGAACACAACTTTGTTGTGGGCGTGGATTTTGTCATCTTACTTGCCTCTACTAGTCTTTTCTTGCTCAACGGTATTGTGGGATGAAGCGGCCCGGACCAACCTTACACGTACTCTTACGTGAGACCGGTTCCACCGACTGACATGCACAAGTTGCATAAGGTGGCTGGCGGGTGTCTGTCTCTCCCACCTTAGTTGGAGCGGAATCGATGAACAGGGCCCTTATGAAGGGTAAATAGAAGTTGACGAAATCACGTTGTGGTGATTCGTAGGTAAGAAAACGTTCTTGCTAGAACCCAATTGCAGCCACGTAAAAGATGCAACAACAATTAGAGGACGTCTAACTTGTTTTTGCAGCGATTGATCATGTGATGTGATATGGCCAGAAGTTGTGATGAATGATGAATTGTGATGTATGAGATCATGTTCTTTGTAATAGGATTCACGACTTGCATGTCGATGAGTATGACAACCGGCAGGAGCCATAGGAGTTGTCATTATTTTTTTGTATGACCTGCGTGTCATTGAATAACGTCATGTAAACTACTTTACTTTATTGCTAAACGTTAGTCATAGAAGTAGAAGTAGTCGTTGGCCTGACAACTTCATGAAGACACGATGATGGAGATCATGATGATGGAGATCATGGTGTCAAGCCGGTGACAAGATGATCATGGAGCCCCGAAGATGAAGATCAATGGAGCTATATGATATTGGCCATATCATGTCACAACTATATAATTGCATGTGATGTTTATTATGTATTATACATCTTGTTTACTTAGGACGACGGTAGTAAATAAGATGATCCCTTATAAAATTTCAAGAAGTGTTCTCCCCTAACTGTGCACCGTTGCTACAGTTCGTCGTTTCTAAGCACCACGTGATGATCGGGTGTGATGGATTCTTACGTTCACATACAACGGGTGTAAGACAGTTTTACACAGCGAAAACACTTAGGGTTAACTTGACGAGCCTAGCATGTGCAGACATGGCCTCGGAACACGGAGACCGAAAGGTCAAACACGAGTCGTATGGAAGATACGATCAACATGAAAATGTTCACCGACGATGACTAGTCCGTCTCACGTGATGATCGGACACGGGCTACTCGACTCGGATCGTGTAACACTTAGATGACTAAAGGGATGTCTAATCTAAGTGGGAGTTCATAATTTGATTAGAACTTTATTATCATGAACTTAGTCTAAAACCTTTGCAAATATGTCTTGTAGATCAATGGCCAACGCTAATGTCAACATGAACTTCAACGCGTTCCTAGAGAAAACCAAGCTGAAAGATGATGGCAGCAACTATACGGACTGGGTCCGGAACCTGAGGATCATCCTCATAGCTGCCAGGAAACAATATGTCCTAGAAGGACCGCTAGGTGACGCTCCCGTCCCAGAGAACCAAGACATTATGAATGCTTGGCAGTCTCGTGCTGATGATTACTCCCTCGTTCAGTGCGGCATGCTTTACAGCTTAGAACCGGGGCTCCAAAAGCGTTTTGAGCACCACGGAGCATATGAGATGTTCGAAGAGCTGAAACTAGTTTTTCAAGCTCATGCCCGGGTCGAGAGATATGATGTATCCGACAAGTTCTACGGTTGTAAGATGGAGGAAAACAGTTCTGTCAGTGAGCACATCCTGAAGATGTCTGGGTTGCACAACCGTATGACCCAGCTGAACATTAACCTCCCAGATGAGGCGGTCATTGACAGAATCCTCCAGTCGCTCCCACCAAGCTACAAGAGCTTTGTGATGAACTACAACATGCAGGGGATGGAAAAGACCATTCATGAAGTGTTCTCGATGCTGAAGTCAGCAGAGGCTGAAATCAAGAAAGAACATCAAGTGTTGATGGTCAATAAGACCACTAAGTTCAAGAAGGGCAAGGGTAAGAAGAACTTCAAGAAGGACGGCAAAGATGTTGCCGCGCCTGGTAAGCCAGTTACCGGGAAGAAGTCAAAGAATGGACCTAAGCCTGAGACTGAGTGCTTTTATTGCAAGGGGAAGGGTCACTGGAAGCGGAACTGCCCCAAATACTTAGCGGATAAGAAGGCCGGCAACACCAAAGGTATATTTGATATACATGTGATTGATGTGTACCTTACCAGTACTCGTAGTAACTCCTGGGTATTTGATACCGGTGCCGTTGCTCATATTTGTAACTCACAGCAGGAGCTGCGGAATAAACAGAGACTGGCGAAGGACGAGGTGACGATGCGCGTCGAGAATGGTTCCAGAGTCGATGTGATCGCCGTCGGCACGCTACCTCTACATTTACCTACGGGATTAGTTTTGAACCTTAATAATTGTTATTTAGTGCCAAGTTTGAGCATGAACATTGTATCTGGATCTCGTTTAATACGAGATGGCTACTCATTTAAGTCTGAGAATAATGGTTGTTCGATTTATATGAGAGATATGTTTTATGGTCATGCTCCGATGGTCAATGGTTTATTCTTAATGAATCTCGAGCGTAATATTACACATGTTCATAGTGTAGATGCCAAAAGATTTAAAGTTGATAACGATAGTCCCACATACTTGTGGCACTGCCGCCTTGGTCACATTGGTGTCAAGCGCATGAAGAAGCTCCATGCCGATGGACTTTTAGAGTCTCTTGATTATGAATCGTTTGACACGTGCGAACCATGCCTCTTAGGCAAAATGACCAAGACTCCATTCTCCGGAACAATGGAGCGAGCAACCAACTTGTTGGAAATCATACATACCGATGTGTGCGGTCCAATGAGCGTTGAGGCTCGCGGAGGATATCATTATGTTCTTACCCTCACAGATGACTTGAGTAGATATGGGTATGTCTACTTAATGAAACACAAGTCTGAGACCTTTGAAAAGTTCAAGGAATTTCAGAATGAGGTGGAGAATCAACGTGACCGAAAGATAAAATTCTTACGATCAGATCGTGGAGGAGAATACTTAAGTCACGAATTTGGTACACACTTAAAGAAATGTGGAATCGTTTCACAGCTCACGCCGCCTGGAACACCTCAGCGAAACGGTGTGTCCGAACGTCGTAATCGCACTCTATTGGATATGGTGCGGTCTATGATGTCTCTTACCGATTTACCGCTATCATTTTGGGGATACGCTCTAGAGACATCTACATTCACTTTAAATAGGGCACCGTCTAAATCCGTTGAGACGACACCGTATGAATTATGGTTTGGAAAGAAACCTAAGCTGTCGTTTCTAAAAGTTTGGGGATGCGAAGCTTATGTCAAGAAACTTCAACCTGAAAAGCTCGAACCCAAGTCGGAAAAATGCGTATTCATAGGATACCCTAAGGAAACTATAGGGTATACCTTCTACTTAAGATCCGAAGGCAAGATCTTTGTTGCCAAGAACGGATGCTTTCTGGAAAAAGAGTTTCTCTCGAAAGAATTAAGTGGGAGGAAAGTAGAACTCGATGAAGTACTACCTCTTGAGCGGGATAGTGACGCAGCACAGGAAACCATTCCTGTGATGCCCACACCAACTGAAGAGGAAAACCATGATAATGATCAAGGTACTTCGGATCAAGTTACTGCTGAACTTCGTAGGTCCACAAGGACACGTTCCGCACCAGAGTGGTACGGCAACCCTGTCCTGGAAATCATGTTGTTAGACAACAATGAACCTTTGAACTATGAAGAAGCAATGGCGGGCCCGGATTCCAACAAATGGCTTGAAGCCATGAAATCCGAGATAGAATCCATGTATGAAAACAAAGTATGGACTTTGACAGACTTGCCCGATGATCGGCGAGCGATAGAAAACAAATGGATCTTTAAGAAGAAGACGGACGCGGATGGTAATGTTACCATCTATAAAGCTCGACTTGTCGCTAAGGGTTATCGACAGGTTCAAGGGATTGACTACGACGAGACATTCTCTCCCGTAGCGAAGCTAAAGTCCGTCCGAATCATGTTAGCAATTGCCGCATACTATGATTATGAGATATGGCAGATGGACGTCAAAACAGCATTCCTTAACGGGCATCTTAAGGAAGAACTATATATGATGCAGCCGGAAGGTTTTGTCGATCCTCTGAACGCTAACAAAGTATGCAAGCTCCAGCGATCCATTTATGGACTGGTGCAAGCATCTCGGAGTTGGAACATTCGCTTTGATGAGATGATCAAAGCGTTTGGGTTTATGCAGACTTATGGAGAAGCCTGCGTTTACAAGAAAGTGAGTGGGAGCTCTGTAGCATTTCTCATATTATATGTAGATGACATACTCCTGATGGGAAATAATATAGAATTTCTGGACAGCATTAAGGCCTACTTGAATAAGTGTTTTTCAATGAAGGACCTTGGAGAAGCTGCTTATATATTAGGCATCAAGATCTATAGAGATAGATCGAGACGCCTCATAGGTCTTTCACAAAGTACATACCTTGATAAGATTTTGAAGAGATTCAGAATGGATCAGTCTAAGAAGGGGTTCTTGCCTATGTTACAAGGTATGAGACAAAGCTCAGCTCAGTCACTGACCACGGCAAAAGATAAAGAAGAGATGAGTGTCATCCCCTATGCTTCAGCCATAGGATCTATTATGTATGCCATGCTGTGTACCAGACCCGATGTAAACCTTGCCGTAAGTTTGGTAGCAAGATACCAAAGTAATCCCGTCAAGGAACACTAGACAGCGGTCAAGAATATCCTGAAGTACCTGAAAAGGACAAAGGACATGTTTCTCGTTTATGGAGGAGACGAAGAGCTCGTCGTAAAGGGTTACGTCGACGCTAGCTTCGACTCAGATCTGGATGACTCTAAGTCACAAACCAGATACGTGTATATGTTGAATGGTGGAGCAGTAAGCTGGTGCAGCTGCAAGCAGAGCGTCGTGGCGGGATCTACGTGTGAAGCGGAGTACATGGCAGCCTCGGAGGCAGCACATGAAGCGATTTGGGTGAAGGAGTTCATCACCGACCTAGGAGTCATACCCAATGCGTCGGGGCCGATCAAACTCTTCTGTGACAACACTGGAGCTATTGCCCTCGCAAAGGAGCCCAGGTTTCACAAGAAGACCAGGCACATCAAGCGTCGTTTCAACTCCATCCGTGAAAATGTTCAAGATGGAGACATAGAGATTTGCAAAGTGCACACGGATCTAAATGTCGCAGATCCGCTGACTAAACCTCTCTCGCGTGCAAAACATGATCAACACCAGAACTCTATGGGTGTTCGATTCATCACAATGTAACTAGATTGGTGACTCTAGTGCAAGTGGGAGACTGTTGGAAATATGCCCTAGAGGCAATAATAAAAGTATTATTATATTTCATTGTTCATGATAATTGTCTTTTATTCATGCTATAACTGTATTATCCGGAAATCATAATACACGTGTGAATACTTAGACCACACTATGTCCCTGGTAAGCCTCTAGTTGACCAGCTCGTTGTGATCAACAGATAGTCATGGTTTCCTGACTATGGACATTGGATGTCGTTGATAACGGGATCACATCATTAGGAGAATGATGTGATGGACAAGACCCAATCCTAAGCATAGCATAAAAGATCGTGTAGTTCGTTTTGCTAGAGCTTTGCAAGTGTCAAGTATCTCTTCCTACGACCATGAGATCGTGTAACTCCCGGCTACCGTAAGAGTGCCTTGGGTGCATCAAACGTCACAACGTAACTGGGTGACTATAAAGGTGCATTACAGGTATCTCCGAAAGTAGCTGTTGGGTTGACACGGATCGAGACTGGGATTTGTCACTCCGTATGACGGAGAGGTATCTCTGGGCCCACTCGGTAATGCATCATCATAATGAGCTCAATGTGACCAAGGTGTTGGACACGGGATCATGCATTACGGTACGAGTAAAGTGACTTGCCGGTAACGAGACTAAACAAGGTATTGGGATACCGACGATCGAGTCTCGGGCAAGTAACGTACCGATTGACAAAGGGAATTGCATACAGGGTTTGATCGAATCCTCGACATAGTGGTTCATCCGATGACAACATCGAGGAGCATGTGGGAGCCATCATGGGTATCCAGATCCCGCTGATGGTTATTGACTGAGAGAGTCTCGGTCATGTCTGCATGTCTCCCAAACCCGTAGGGTCTACACACTTAAGGTTCAGTTACGCTAGGGTTATAGGGATATGTATATGCAGTAACCCGAATGTTGTTCGGAGTCCCGGATGAGATCCTGGATGTCACGAGGAGTTCCGGAATGGTCCGGAGGTAAAGATTTATATATGGGAAGTCCTGTTTCGGGCATCGGGACAAGTTTCGGGGTTATCGGTATTGTACCGGGACCACCGGAAGGGTCCCGGGGGTCCACCGGGTGGGTCCACCTGTCCCGGGGGGCCACATGGGCTGTAAGGGGGTGCGCCTTGGCCTAATGGGCCAAGGGCACCAGCCCCACATAGGCCCATGCGCCTAGGCTTTAAGGGGGCAAGAGTCCTAGGAGGGTAAGGCACCTCCTAGGTGCCTTGGGGGGAGGGAAAACCCCCCCTTGGCCGCCGCACCCCCTAGGAGATTGGATCTCCTAGGGCCGGCCACCCCCCCTTGGCACCCCTATATATAGTGGGGGAGAGGAGGGACTTCATACCTGAACGCCCTGGCCTTTGGTTGCCTCCTTCTCCCTCTCCAACACCTCCTCCACCTCCATAGTGCTTAGCGAAGCTCTGCCGGAGTACTGCAGCTCCATCAACACCACGCCGTCGTGCTGCTGCTGGTGCCATCTCCCTCAACCTCTCCTCCCTTCCTTGCTGGATCAAGAAGGAGGAGACGTGGCTGTTCCGTACGTGTGTTGAACGCGGAGGTGCCGTCCGTTCAGCGCTGGTCATCGGTGATTTGGATCACGTCGAGTACGACTACATCATCACCTTGCAAGCTTCCGCACGCGATCTACAAGTGGTATGTAGATGCAAACTCTCTCCCCAGACTCGTTGCTTAGATGAACTCATAGATGGATCTTGGTGAAACCGTAGGAAAAATTTTAATTTTCTGCAACGTTCCCCAACAGTCCTCCCTTTTCGCCGACAGACGGGATGCGGCCAGATCAGTGACCAACGGTGAGAGAGAGAGAGGCCACCGCAGCCTTGTGTGAGATACTCTAAAGAGAGACAAACCAGGCAGGTAGGCTCCATTGTATATAGTGAAGCGGACTACCTTTTTCTCCATAAAATCGTTTTATATTATGTGTACGTGCCATTGAGCGATATATCTTTATTTAAAAATAACACGCCAACGCATCAAGTTTAACTTTGTTTCATGCACGCGTGGTACACGACCTCCGTAGGTAAACAACCGCCACACGCATTCAAATTAGCACGTGGGCTGCCATTTCATACAGAAATGAGCTCCACCCTGTACCCGCGCGGTTGTGGCTGGGCACGAAGCGTGAGTACGTGCACGGTGCACCTATTCTCTTCTTGTATACGTACACCACCTACGTGGGGTTGTGTAGAGAGATACTACAAACGTAGAGAGATATAGTGTGTGGGTTCGTGAGAGTTTTTTTTCGTGGGGGGGAGGGGAGGGTGGGGTCAATCAAAAAATGTAACATATGCAATGTGTGTGAAATAGAGTCCTGGATATATCATATATATAGAGGGGCGATCCACGAGAAGAGAGTGGAGGTATCATCGGCTTGAGGTGTCCATAGAATCAAAGAGAGGGATGATGTGTGTGTGTGCGCGCGCGATCGATAAAGTGTGCCATCGAATTTGTGTTTGCCCACGTCAAAGATATACAGAGTGGCTGGCCTACTGGAACGTGAGAGGGGACCTGTGCAGTTTGTCTCTGTGGCATGGATACCTACCTACAACGCTCGACTATCGGTGTGTGGTGGGGGGGGGAGGCCTAATTAACTATAGATGTACAATGGCTGGTATATGTGTGGAGGAAGAGAGAGGCCTACCTCATGTATTAAGGGAGATCGATCTACCTCATGTATTAAGGGAGATCGATCGTCATCCATGCATATGTGTAGGAGAGGAATAAGGTTGGGAGAGAGGCAGTGCTAGAGTGTTGGAGGGGGTGGTAGTGGAGTTGCTTCTAACAAATGGTGGGATAGGCTTGCAAGACAATCGGAAGGCACGCATGCAATATCAATAAGAGAGGGGATGGCTACCTGTTTGTACATGTGCGTGTGAGAGACGGGTCAGGAGGCATGCACGAATGATGGGGGCGATATGGATGTGGTAAGCAGACATAACTACATAGGAAGATCAATCGTGCTTTGTCAGAGAAAGGAGAGACATAACTTGTGAGGTACGTCGACCGATGGGGGGGAATAGTTAAAGTTGACCTAGGTATATGTTGGGAGATCGATCGGTATACATGCATGTGTGTGTTAGAAGCAAATGAGGCACATGGAGAAGGATAGAGAGAGAGGGATGCTTCTAGGAGGTGGTGCGAGAGTCATACTATATCGAGGGGGGAGAAGTGTGCGAGTACGAGATCGATGAAAATAGTGGTGGGAGTGAGGCATGGACGGTGATAAGAGAAGAGGGGAAGCTTGTGTTTTGTGCTAGGCACACCTGGCTAGAGAGGCACATCGATCGATGTGTGCCGTAAAGAAGGAGCTGGGGGGCCTACACACACCGTGGGTGAACGACCTAAAGTGAAAAGACGAATTTGCGCGATGGAGCTAGAGAATGGTGAGGGAAGGTTAGAGGGATGCGGGCGTCTGCATGCACAAGAGAAAGTTAGCGCTAGCTAGCTACAAAGATAAGAGGATTGTGTGGGTTTAAAAGACGAATAGAGATCATACTTCATTATAAAAAAGCAAATTCAGATATTTGAAGAATTTATCATAGTGTTTTAAACCGATGCATGTGTGAATATATATAACGGTGATACACATGGTGTGGTTATGAACATGTTATACTACATATAATATAATTTATCTCTACTCTTATAAAAACGGAGTTGTTGATGATGGTGCCATCCTGCAATATAGGCCGTTCGATTTATATCTGACGGATAGGAAGGAAACTATGGCAATTTTGAAAAAAGATACCCACACCCCTCTCCATATTTTTAAATTAGGCATCCCCTTGATCATGTTGATGTTCTATGGAACGCATGGGCATCTTGCTAGTACTACGTATAACATATAGAACATTGATCATAATTTGGGCTAATGTGTGGCTTTTGCAACTCAGGTCTAAATACTTGTCATAATGTAGGGGGTGGGGCACTATACTATGTGTGATAAACATGGTGTACACGTATGGAACATGGTTTAGATTATGAATATATAGTTAGTACATCAAATGTACTATTATTTGGAATCAACATCAAGTGTATTCAAAAAATAGAATTCGATTTCATGTAGTACACATAGTTCATATCTATCTCCATAGTAATCATGTGGTGTGTTATTAAGGTAATACACGAATGATGGTTGAAGTTGGCAACAATCATGATTGTAGATTTGTTATTGAAATAGAGAAACGAATTCAAATTCAGTTCGAATTGCAGCGGTAGTATAGACATTTGGAATGCACTATAATGTTGGTATGAGTAGGTTACATGCATTATATAGCAAGCGAAAAAATTTAATTGGACATAACATGGATTCATACTACCGAATAGCATTTAATTGCACTAAATTGTTGGTATGAGTAGCTTTAAATAGCATTTTATAGTAAAACGGGGCAAGGCTCTCTCTTTGTGTGGTGTGAATATTTTTATTTTTATTTCGTTTTCTTTTTGGTTGAGGGAGTGCGAATTGATTTGGTACGTACAAGTACAATATTACACGTTAGGCTTGTCCCTAAAATTCAACCCGCGCCTTGTTATATCCTGCAAATTCAGATATCGTGCTCCCAAAACTGGCGCCTTCACAAACCGTGCCTTGCTATCCCAAAATTACAACGCGCGCGAAAACTCCCTCCAGCTGCCAAATCCCGACACGCGAAATCCCCCTTCTAACCCTGAGCCGAAAGGGCCGCTAGTTCAAATCGGTGCGGGGTACTTTTGTAACACACCCTACATTTTGGACAAGCGCGTCCCTAAGTCATGGTTCACCCCCTCCCATCGCCTCCTTTTTGCCATTCGAAATCCCATGCCGCCATAACCTCTACGCTCTAGCCGCGAAACCCCACCCTTCTTCGCCCGCCACCTCACCGCTGCACAGCCGGAGCCTCTTTCCCAATGACGTCATCCACCGCAACAGCTCGACATCCCTCGTCCACCTCCCCGGATGAGGATCCGTTGTCCATCTCGTCGTCCCGCTGGTTCAACTACCCCGTCCTCCACCTCCAAGGAGCTGCTCCGACGATCGCCTCGTCTATCGCGGCTGCTCCATCCCCACAACGCCGCCTGAACCTGCTCCACCGGAACCACAACATCCTCACTGACTCCTCGGACGAAGCCGAGGCCTACTCGGTGCCAGCAAAGAGGTTGTACACTCATCACATCACACCTTCTCCTTAGCTCAACCTCCCGGCGCCGACGGTGCTCCATCCCGCACCCCCATGGAGCGGCTACCTTCAAGGAAGCGCCGCAGGCGACATCTCCACGACGGCTCTCACCCAGTGCGAGGCCCCTTCGGCGGCCGCGGCCATACCATCCAGATCTGTTGCTGTTGCTCTAGCTCTCGCTCGCTCGCTCGCGCTGCTGCTGCTGCTCCGGCTCTCGCTCGATCGCTCGCTTGCTCGCGCTTCTACTGCTGCTCCGGCTCTCGCTCGATCACTCGCTCGCCCATCTGCTGCTGCTCGGGCTCTCGCTCGCTCACTCGCGCTGCTGCTGCTGCTCTCCCCCTCGCTCGTGCTGCTGCTCTGCTCCGATTTATCTACACTTCAGTCGACTGAATCGACTTTTGGGTCAGTCGATTTTCAGGGGGTGGGGGGCTCGCCGGAGTTAAGAACCACCTACAGCAGGGACGGGGGATCGCCGGAGAGGTACCCCACTATCTATCTTAGGGTTCAGGGTGGGGGCGGGGGGCCTATAGGGCTGGCCGGGGCAGCGGCGGACCGGCGGTGGGGAGTTGTTTCGGGGCGGCGAGGCGGCGTTGGGGCCGGCGGTTCGACCGATGCTGGCTGGCGGCTCAGGGGGGTGCAGGTTGAAGATGAACTGCAGGCCCTCCCTAAACTACATGTCAAGTGCCTCTCTACTACCATTGTGTTCAGTTTCCACAGTAACATTCAGATTCCACAGTAAATTTCAGTTTCGACAGTTAAGTTCAGAGTCAACAGTTTTCACCTCATCTGTTGTAGTCAGGTGGTTTTTGGTGATGTAAAATTTGCATCTATTTTACATCATCTATTGAAGATGCTATTAGAATCCCACTTGAGATTGACGATGTCCGTCTTGTGCTGCTTCAGCCTTGACGTCTTACGGCTCACCGGGGCTGCTCCCACGACAGAACGATCCATCACAACAGAGCAGTGCCTTGGATGCCGTCTATAGATTCCTCAGATCTTCCTCCACACCTCCGACAGCCATCTCTGCCTCAACTGCTTCAACGACCAACCAAATGATGCTGAGGTCGACACGGCTACGGCAAAGAGGTTGTACACTTGGTGCATCACTTATTACTATACATTCATGTCGATCCATTAGGGCTATTTTGGTTCGATGGAAAAACATAGCCATAGGGAATTTTCCAATGGCACTATACTATTCAATTATTCATGCATTTTGTTGAAAGGAATGAAGCAAAACATCCACCTGGACCTACTTTTCAAAATCCTATGCATGAAAACAAGACCAAGTGCATTACTGGTAGAATAACATTCTAACTGTACACGCTTTCACTTTATTTTGGCCATGTTTCTTTGCATTCCTCTGCTCTTCCAATTCCTGTAAACCAAATAGTAAAGCAATCATCATATGTCTTTTTATTAAATTAATGCAATCATCAGCCTGCTATCATTATTTTTGGATCCATCCACTGGTTGTTACCATCACTCTAAATTTCTGCATGCTCTCCTTACATAATCTCACCATATTTTTTCGTATGCATGTCAGATATTGTACACAGTCATGCTGAACATGTAGAGAAAAAGAGAAGAGTTTTGCGCGGCAATACAATGTCATGCAGACATCGCTCCATGGTGGGTTCAATGGCAAACCCTCCCCACCCCTCTCCAGATTGTAATCCAGAGGAAGATATCTGTTCTGAGGCGGATTCAGACGCCACTGACCACTCCTATTTACCCCCCAAGGTGTTTGCTCTACCTTGTCAAGATGGTGTTAGTCATATCATGCATATGTTGCCTTGCAGTGCCTACTTTTGATGTCATATATGGCATCTGCTTAGTTTAGACATGTTCTGTAATGCTACCTGTTTAGTTTCTATATCATATATGGGAATTGTGCAGTCTCATGTCATTTTGCCAGCCATAATATGCGTGAAATGTGCAATGTCATCCTGTTTAACCAACCATCATATATTTGAATGATATCTTGCCCATCCTTTTCTTCATTATATTTACATTTGTCGACAATGTTTGTAAATTAAACTACTGTTCCTATGAATCAGCCATTTGTGTGGGAGATTGAAAAATCTGGAGTAAAAACAAGGCCTTCAACACAGACAGTGCTACCTATCGAAGCAGATCTCTTGTTGGGTCCCGATAGCTCCTCGGAGATGGATTCAGAGACAGATGACCAGTCTTATTCCCCCACCGAGGTGTATGCTCTAACTTGGCATGGTTATACTGCTCATATCATGCATATGGTGTCTTGCATTGCATAGATTAGACATCATATACACAATATTCAACACCATGTTCTTAGTTCAGACATCATATCTAATGCCCTTTGTTTAGCATATAAATCACATATGTGAATTAAATGATGCGATCCTGATTACTTAGATAACATGTAGGTGAATTATTTCATGCGATCTTGTTTAGTTATTCATTATATCTTTGAATTATGTTATGCTATGCTATCCAGTTTAGATAGACATCATATATGTGAAATTATGTCATGTTATCCATTTTAGTTAAACAATATACATGTCAACTATTGCATGCCCTCTTTTTCCACACTATCTATTACATCTGTCTCTCATACAATGTCTGTACATTCAACTATGTTTCCTGTTTATCAGCCATTTGAATTGGAGCAGGTGATGCCAGTATCTAGCGGACTAAAAACACAGTCTTCAAATAAAACAGTGCTACCTCTTGGTGGAGATAGCACCCCGGTTGTACACGCATGAGAACCAGCTCTACCACACATAGCCCAAACTCTCACAGATTGTACCCCTACTGCGATGGACAGAGAACCAGCTTCACCCAATCTAACCCCAACCCCAGCAGATAGTAACCCAGTTCCTGTTGACACAGCACCATCTCCACCACAGTGCTCCCAAACAAGAGCAGTTAGTAAGGCAGCTCCAATGCCCAAAGGGCCAGTACTACCACGGCGAACCCAAACTCCACCAGTTAGTAAGCCTATTCCTGTGGAGGAAGCACAACCAGCTAGTCGTAGTTTAGCATCTATCACATTTGATGTTGTTAAATCGTATGTGCGTATCTTCCCATCTTGGAAATATTATACTAAAGATGAAGGAAAATGCCAGTTGCAGGTGTTTGTCCAGGAGTTATGTGTAAGTAATGTTATTCATGGCAATTACTTTGCTTTGTCCCATACATCCTACCTCCATGATGGTTATAATACAGCAAATTTTCCCATTTTTCTCTATAGAGAAGGACCGATTTGGAAACTCGGGATGAGGTAACCTGTGCCTCTGCTATCTTCAAGAATGCTTGATGGCAGTATCGGAATTACCTGAAGAAAACGTACTTCACCGGCAAAGAAACTCATCAAATTCCCTTACGTTCTCCTGAGGCACATTTACTGGACGATGACTGGGAACGCCTTGTTCTGTACTGGTCCCGAACCAAGAATGTGGTAAGGTCTATGAGCTCATTTTCTATTTTAAGTACTATATTCTTGCGTCTTACTGTACTCTATTCATGTAGAACAAGTGCCTAAACCTGAAGAACAACTATTCTAATTTAAGATTCCATTGCTATCAGAGTTCAAAAAAGCGCTAGGCGTTAATTGTGCATTTTGCCACCGCCTTGCGCTTTACTGAACAAAGCGCATGCTTATGCGCAGTTATGCACAGATTAAGCATAGTTATGCGCAATGCTTTTCGCCAATGCCTAGAGCCTAGGCGCGCTTAAGCGCTCGCTTAGGAACGCCATTTTTAACTATGATTGCTATCGTGCATACTGCTTTGCTCTTGTATCACTGTATTTACTCATACAAACTTATTTTTAAATTGAAGGATCCAATCGAAACTTCAATGGCACAGCAGGTATGTTCACGCATGTTTCTTTTACAGGCTTGCTCTTATCAATAGCTCTGTTGATTTCAATTTCAATTGTGTATACAGTTGACTTCTCATATCATGCACATTACTAGCATCACAACAGAGCCAATAGTGTTGTTGTACATGTAGACCCGTGGTACCCATTTGAAATCTTGTTGTGCCGTGTAGTTTCCGACGCTTTGTATTCTTTCACTGCTGCTTTGTCTTGAACTGATATGATTTGAACCGTGTCTCTATTTTGATTTGGCAAGACAATGCAGTGACCATAGGACATAGATATATGTGTGTTTGATGCTTTTATTATGTACTAGTACTTGGCAATAGAAGACTTGGTAGTTTAATCATGTCCACCTTACTAATGAACTGGTTCACCGAAATGAGTTTCATATACTAGTACATGCTAAACTGTTATGTGTCTGCTTGTTTCTTCTTTTACAATGCTGACAGAATATTGGGGAAGAGTGCCTTAATAAGCAATGGTAAAGGAAGTAATGTAGATAAGGTTCAGGATAGTGACACATCCTTGTTGGTCTCCAACAAAGCTGATAAAAAGGCTAAGGAAGACTATCTCGAAGACAGTGAGACAACCCCAAATCCTGTCTTGGTTTAGTGTTGGAGTTACTAGCCACTACCGCTTGCACAAGTTATTCAAACTCACTGTCTGAATCAGTTCAGTTTCTTGAGTCACAACCACAAGCTGAAAGACATCGATCAGCTGTGCTGCGACAAGAAGCGGAAGGACTGCGGAAGTCCCTGGAGCATTCAGATGCATATTTTCTGGTGCAACAGCAAGCGTTGGAGGATTTTAGCGCCAAACTGGACAATGCTAATAAGCTTGCTAAGCTTATTGCCAGCATGGTGGATACCATGTTTCTTGAGCTCTTATGAAGTTGTTTCAGTTATGCTCTTGTTTTGCTGCCGCATTTATTTGCACTAGTGGCCAACTTTGATGGCCAGTGTATGTACTATGCTGCTTTGTTCCCTATATTTGCACTGGTGGCGAACTTTGATGCCCAGTGGATGTAATATGTGTAATAGCGGTAATAGGCCAGCGTTAATTGCTTGCTTATTTATTTCCTTATTGTCTTGTTTAGCTGTTTGCTTGTAGTCACTGCAGTTCTTTTTCTGTGTTTTTCTAGTGGCCACAATAACCTATTTTTGGAAACTAGGCCAAAATAATCATGGCAACACACGGACTGTTGTAACCATGGGCCTCCTGCGGGCCGTATGATCCATGGGCCTTCTATGGGCCGTAGGATCCATTGGCCTTCTATACGGGTCGTAAGATCCATGGGGGCCTTCCACGGGCCGTACGATCCACGGGCCTTTTACGGGCCGTAGGATCCATGGGCCTTCTACAGGGCGTATCATCATTTCGCCAATCATGGGCCGTACTATTTGTGGACAATAATGGGCTGTTTATTGGCCGTATTTGATAACTCTATGAAAACACCCTAACGGGTTTTTTTCAACATGAAAACAGCCCAACGTATTAACGGGGCACAAACAGGCCAACTGTAACCACGGGCTGAATTTGGCCCACAAGCAGATAATGACAGTAACGGGCCGTAAGTAAACGAATGTGGAAATGAGCCCAAGAATAAATGGGCCCCGAGAAGGCCGTTAATGGGTATAAAGTGATACACTGTTCATTACGGGCCAGTTTCACCACGGGCCGTTAATGGGTATAAAGTGGTACACTGTTAATTACAGGCCAGTTTTACCACGAACCATTAATGGGCCGAGATTAAGAAGGGTCTCATATGGGTCGAAAGACGTCATGGGCCATACAAGGGCCGGAAGTTAAAACGGGCTGGGATTATATTGAACGGCCCAGATGACGCTACTGAGCCTAATTCGGTTAGGCCGTAAACGGGCCCTGGATTAGCGGGCTGTAAATGGGCTATATGCGAACATGCTGTTAGCAGGCTTGCCGTGGGCTGGCCCACCACCTTTTGACCAAGTCAAATGGGCCGGCCTTTTCGCAGGAATGGGCCTCTGTTGGGTCGTGCCACGTGTCGACGTATCATAGGCACTTTGTGTCCAATGAGTGGATGACATGTGTCCTAACGGTGAGCTGACACGTGTTTCCTCCAGCCAATGATGATTTTACACGTGGAAAATCCCCATTGGTCGGGGCTGTTAACAGGTTATCGGATCCAAAACCGGACCTAATAGCTTAATGGCGTTCCGTTACGATGGATGCCACGTGTCGGTCACCCTTGACGAAAGCACTTCTGTGACGCGCGATTTATCATCATGGAAGTGGACACTTCCGTGATGATAATTTTGGTAATGTCATGGAACACTTCTATGACAGCACAGGTGAAGGAAATATGCCCTAGAGGCAATAATAAAGTTATTATTTATTTCCTTATATCATGATAAATGTTTATTATTCATGCTAGAATTGTATTAACCGGAAACATAATACATGTGTGAATACATAGACAAACTTAGTGTCACTAGTATGCCTCTACTTGACTAGCTCGTTAATCAAAGATGGTTATGTTTCTTGACCATGAACAAAGTGTTGTTATTTGATTAACGAGGTCACATCATTAGTTGAATGATCTGATTGACATGACCCATTTCATTAGCTTAGCACCCGATCGTTTAGTATGTTGCTATTGCTTTCTTCATGACTTATACATGTTCCTATAACTATGAGATTATGCAACTCCCGTTTACCGGAGGAACACTTTGAGTACTACCAAACGTCACAACGTAACTGGGTGATTATAAAGGAGTACTACAGGCGTCTCCAAAGGTACATGTTGGGTTGGCGTATTTCGAGATTAGGATTTGTCACTCCGATTGTCGGAGAGGTATCTCTGGCCCTCTCGGTAATGCACATTACATAAGCCTTGCAAGCATTACAACTAATATGTTAGTTGTGAGATGATGTATTACGGAACGAGTAAAGAGACTTGCCGGTAACGAGATTGAACTAGGTATTGGATACCGACGATCGAATCTCGGGTAAGTAACATACCGATGACAAAGGGAACAACGTATGTTGTTATGCGGTCTGACCAATAAAGATCTTCGTAGAATATGTAGGAGCCAATATGGGCATCCAGGTCCCGCTATTGGTTCTTGACCGGAGACGTGTCTCGGTCATGTCTACATTGTTCTCGAACCTGTAGGGTCCGCACGCTTAAGGTTACGATGACAGTTATATTATGAGTTTATGCATTTTGATGTACCGAAGGTTGTTCGGAGTTCCGGATGTGATCACGGACATGACGAGGAGTCTCGAAATGGTCGAGACGTAAAGATTGATATATTGGAAGCCTATGTTTGGATATCGGATGTGTTCCGGGTGAAATCGGGATTTTACCGGAGTACCGGGAGGTTACCGGAACCCCCCGGGAGCCATATGGGCCTTAATGGGCTTTAGTGGAAAGGAGAAAGGGGCAGCCCAAGGTGGCTGCGCACCTCCCCCCTCCCCTAGTCCTATTAGGACTAGGAGAGGTGGCCGGCCCCCCTCTCCCTCTTTCCCCCTC
>NC_041392.1:30585972-30618548 GCF_002162155.2 Triticum dicoccoides | reverse complement strand
CGGAAGGAGTAGGACCCCTCCTGCGCCCTCCTCCTAGTCGGCGCCCCCCTCCCCCTTGGCTCCTTTATATACTGAGGCAGAGGCACCCCAGAAACACACAAGTTGATCCACGTGATCTATTCCTTAGCCGTGTGCGGTGCCCCCAGCCACCATAGTCCTCAATAATACTGTAGTGGAGTTTAGGCGAAGCCCTGCTGCTGTAGTACATCAAGATCGTCACCACGCCGTCGTGCTGACGGAACTCTTCCCCGACAGTTTGCTGGATCGGAGTCCGGGGATCGTCATCGAGCTGAACGTGTGCTCGAACTCGGAGGTGCCGTAGTTTCGGTGCTTGATCGGTTGGATCGTGAAGACGTACGACTACTTCCTCTATGTTGCGTCAACACTTCCGCAGTCGGTCTGCATGGGTACGTAGACAACACTCTCCCTCTCGTTGTTGTGCATCACATGATCTTGCGTGTGCATAGGAATTTTTTTGAAATTACTACGAAACCCAACAACAGGTATGACTATCTTAATTCTTTCATAAATTTGTCATGGATGTACATGCATGACAAAAAACGCGACCTACTGTGACAAACACGTATCATCACGGAAGTCTCTTTTTTCTTGTAGTGATTCATTGTCACATTGCTTTGCATGATCATATAGCTGACATAGTAGTTGTGGCTCAGCCACCGTTCATCATTTTTCATACATGTTACGCTAGATCATTACACATCATGGTACATGCCAGAGGAATTCATATAGAGTCATATTTTGTCATAGGTATTGAGTTGTAATTTTTTTTCTTTTGAGTTATAAGTAAATAGAAGTGTGATGATTATCGTTATTCATTTTTAGAGTAGTGCCCCAGTGAGGAAAGGATGATGGAGACTATGACTCCCCCACAAGTCAGGATGAGACTCCGGACAATAAGAGAAAAAAAATATAAAAAGAAAGAAAATAAAAAGGAAATAAAAAAGAAAAAATAAACAAAGAGAGAAGGGGCATTGTTTTTTGTATCACCATGTTTTTCATATAGTGAGTCTCCTATGTTGTCACTTTCATATACTAGTGGGAATTTTTCATTTTAGGATTAGATGCACACCCACTTAGTTTCATATTTAGCTTTCATACACTTATAGCTCTTAGTGCATTCGTTGCATGGCAATCCCTACTCCTCACATTGATATCAATTGATGGGCATCTCCATAGCCCGTTGGTTAGCCGCAGCGATGTGAGACTTTCTAAGTTTTATCTTCTTTATATTTACCCCTATCATCGTACTCTATTCCACCTGTAGTGCTATATCCATGGCTTGCGCTCATGTATTGCATGAGGGTTGAAAAAGCTGAAGCGTGTTAAAAAGTATGATCCAATTGCTTGGCTTGACATCGGGGTTGTGCATGATAAATACTTTGTGTTAAGAAGACAGAGCATGACAAGACTATGATTTTGTAGGGCTAGATTTCTTTAGCATTAATATTTTGAAAGATATGATTGCTTGTTGGGATGCCTGAGTATTGATGCCTTTATGTCAAATTATAGACTATTGCTTTGAATCACTTTTGTCTTAATATTCATGCCATGATTAGATATATGATCAAGTTTTTGTTAGGGAGCATTCCACATAAGAAATTATCTTCTTTATCATTTACCTGCTCGAGGACGAGCAGGAATTAAGCTTGGGGATGCTGATATGTCTCCGTTGTATCTATAATTTTTGATTGTTTCATGCCAATATTGTAAAAGTTTTACATACATTTGGCAACTTTTTATATGATTTATTGGACTAACCCTATTGATCCAGTCCCAGTGCGAGTTCCTGTTTTCTGCATGTTTTTTGTATCGGAGAGTATCCATATCAAACGAAGTACAAATGCAATGAAATTTCACAGATATTTTGGAATATTTGTGATTTTTGGGAGTTGGAATCACCACAAATGGAGGCCCACAAAACACACAAGACACCAGGGCACGCCACAGAGTGTTTTGGAAAGTTTTGAAGTATACCTCTCATGTGCAGATAAGACTGCAACCGTGAATAGTGAAAAAACAAGATGTTTAGTGAAATGAACTCCATTTCTCCGAATATATTGGCCAGACCAGCGATAAATATACACCAATTATTTTGTGATCTCGCAGGAACAAAATGTGAGTGTGTACAAACTAGGCCTCGCCCAATCATACAAAGACGGGAGAGTATCTGGTGCTACCGAGGCTTAAATATTACCGTGATACAAACACTTCGCAGCTTTTTTCCCCAAAACCTAGGACCCCCTCTGGCAGCGACTACGGTTTCGATGTGGAACTTGAACATGGCCGCGGATCTCATCAGCGGGCCGTCCAGGGAACATGGTGATACGTCTCCAACGTATCTATAATTTTTGATTGTTCCATGCTATTATATATTCTGTTTTGGATGTTTAATGGGCTTATTTATACACTTTTATATTATTTTTGGACTAACCTATTAACCGGAGGCCCAACCCAAATTGCTGTTTTTTGCCTATTTCCGTGTTTCGAAGGAAAAGGATATCAAACGGAGTCCAAACGAAATGAAACCTTCGGGAATGTCATTTTTGGAACAAACGTGATCCAGAGGACTTGGAGTGGACGTCAAGAAACCAACGAGGAAGCCACGAGGCAGGGGGGGCGCCTACCCCCCTGGGCGCGCCCTCCACCCTCGTGGGCCCCTCGTTGCTCCACCAACCTACTTCTTCCTCCTATATATACCTACGTACCCCCAAACCATCAGAACAGGAGCCAAAACCCTAGTTCCACCGCCGCAACCTTCTGTACCCATGAGATCCCATCTTGGGGCCTTTTTCGGCGCTCCGCTGGAGGGGGCATTGATCACGGAGGGCTTCTACATCAACACCATAGCATCTCTGCGCTTGTAGCCTCCACACAGCCGTAAACAGCTGTTCAGCTTCGGGCGCCCTAGATGATGTGTGAGTAGTTTACCTCAGACCTTCAGGTCCATAGTTATTAGCTAGATGGCTTCTTCTCTCTCTTTGGATCTCAATACAAAGTTCTCCTCGATTGTCTTGGAGATCTATTTGATGTAACTCTTCTTTTGCGGTGTGTTTGTCGAGATCCGATGAATTGTGGGTTTATGATCAAGATTGTCTATGAACAATATTTGAATCTCCTCTGTATTATTTTATGTATGATTGGTTATCTTTGCAAGTCTCTTCGAATTATCAGTTTGGTTTGGCCTACTAGATTGATCTTTCTTGCAATGGGAGAAGTGCTTAGCTTTGGGTTCAATCTTGTGGTGCTCGATCCTAGTGACAGTAGGGGAAACGACGCGTATTGTACTGTTGTCATCGAGGATAAAAAGATGGGGTTTATATCATATTGCATGAGTTTATCCCTCTACATCATGTCATCTTGCTTAAAGCGTTACTCTGTTCTTATGAACTTAATACTCTAGATGCATGCTGGATAGCGGTCGATGTGTGGAGTAATAGTAGTAGATGCAGGCAGGAGTCGGTCTACTTGTCACGGACGTGATTCCTATATACATGATCATACCTAGATATTCTCATAACTATGCCCAATTCTATCAATTGCTCGACAGTAATTCGTTTACCCATCGTAATACTTAATGCTATCTTGAGAGAAGCCACTATTGAAACCTATGGCCCACGAGTCTATTCTCCATCATATTAATCTTCCATCAACAAGCTATTTCTATCTTTGTTTATTTTGCAATATTTACTTTTACACTTTATCATAAAAATACCAAAAATATTAACTTATCATCTCTATCAGAACTCACTCTCGTAAGTGACCGTGAAGGGATTGACAACCCCTTTACCGCGTTGGTTGCGAGGTTCTTATTTGTTTGTGTAGGTGCGTGGAACTCGAGCGTGGTCTCCTACTGGATTGATACCTTGGTTCTCAAAAACCGAGGGAAATACTTACGCTAATTTACTACATCACCCTTTCCTCTTCAAGGGAAAACTAATGCAGTGCTCAAGAGGTAGCAAGAAGGATTTCTGGCGCCGTTGTCGGGGAGTCTACGCACAAGTCAAGACATACCAAGTACCCATCACAAACTCTTATCCCTCGCATTACATTATTTGGCATTTGCCTCTCGTTTTCTTCTCCCCCACTTCACTCTTGCCATTTTATTCGCCCCCTCTTCCTTTCGTCCTTCTGTTTGCTCGTGTTACCATGCGCCTTCTTTTTGCTTGCATCTTCGCTTGCTAAAAGTTTATGGATCCTCATCCACTTGCTAATCTCTTTAAGAGATCCAATTATGATGAACCTATTGCTAGTGAGTTTTGTGCACTAGATTATCTTTATGAGGTTTTTCTTGAAACTCGTGAATCTGAAAATTGTGATGAAGTGTTGAAAGAAGAAACTTATGAAGTGATTCACGATAGATCTTTGAATAAAAAGCATGATTGCAATGATGTTATTATAAATTCTATTAATGTCAATTGTGATAATAATATCCAAAACCCTAAGCTTGGGGATGCTAGTTTTGCCATGTCTACTACTTGTTGCAATGATCATGATTGGGGTGATTCTTCTTATGATCTTGAAAATTTATTTAAGCCCCATGATGAATATGAGATAGATAATAATGTTTGCAATAATATTGAAAGTGGGTTTGATAGAGTGTCAACTTTAGATCCCACATATTTGGAGAATATTCAATCTTATGGTATTTTTGATAAAAGTGGGTTTGGAGAGGTCATGACTTTAGTTAATGTTAATCCCACTATTTTGGAAGAGTGTCAACTTTGCATGCATGTGGATCGTGTTCAAAATATTTTATGTGATAGCTATTTTGTTGAATTTGAATATGATTCCACATGTAATTATTATGAGAGAGAACAATATGGTTGTAGAAATTTTCATGTTACAAAATTACCTCTCGTTATGTTGAGATCGCTATCGTTCCTTTCCACTTCCTTGCATGTGCTAGTTTTTGCTTGCTATGTTAATTTGTTTGCCTATAAGATGCTTATGCATAGTAAGTATGTTAGACTTAGATGTGTTTGTCATGTGTTTCATGATGCTCTCTTTGTGCTTCAATTCTTGTCTTTCATGTGAGCATCATTGAAATCTCAATGCCTAGCTAAAAAGGCTTTAAAGAAAAGCGCTTGTTGGGACAAAACCCAATATTTTTACTTGCTGTTATGCAATAAATATTTGATCTAGCCTCTGGTTAGATGTGTTTTTATGTTTTAATTAGTGTTTTTGCCAAGTTAAACCTATAGGATCTTCTTGGATGATAGTTATTTGATCTTGCTGAAAATTCCAGAAACTTTCTGTTCACGAACAAAATTGTTAAAAATCACCAGAACGTGATAAAATACTGATTCCAATTGACGCAGATCAATAAACAAATTATTTAGGTCTTCCTATTTTGGTAGAATTTTTGGAGTTCCATAAGTTTGCGTTAGTTACAGATTACTACAGACTGATCTGTTTTTGTCAGATTCTGTTTTTCGCGTGTTGTTTGCTTATTTTGATGAATCTATGGCTAGTAAAGTAGTTTATAAACCATAGAGAAGTTGGAATACAGTAGGTTTAACACCAGTATAAATAAATAATGAGTTCAATACAGTAACTTAAAGTGGTGTTTGGTTTTCTTTCGCTAACGGAGCTCACGAAATTTTCTGTTAAGTTCTGTGTTGTGAAGTTTTCAAGTTTTGGGTAAAGATTTGCTGGATTATGGAACAAGGAGTGGCAAGAGCCTAAGATTTGGGATGCCCAAGGCACCCCAAGGTAATCCAAGGACACCAAAAAGCCAAAGCTTGGGGATGCCCCGAAAGGCATCCCCTCTTTCGTCTTCGTTCATCGGTAGCTTCACTTGGAGCTATATTTGTATTCACCACATGATATGTGTTTTGCTTGGAGCGTATTGTATGATTTGAGTCTTCGTTTTTAGTTTACCACAATCATCCTCGCTGAATACACTTTTGAGAGAGACACACATGATTCAGAATTTATTAGAATACTCTATGTGCTTCACTTATATCTTTTGAGCTATGTAGTTTTTTGCTCTAGTGGTTCACTTATATTTTTTAGTGCATGGTGCTGGTTTTGTTTTATAGAAACTATTGTTCTCTCATGCTTCACTTATATCATTTTGAGAGTACTATAAAGCAGCATGGTAATTTGCTTAAATTATGAAATTAGTCCTAATATGATAGGCATCCAAGATTAGTAAAAACCTTTCTTATAAGTGCATTGAATACTAAGAAAAGTTTGATGCTTGATGATTGTTTTGAGATATGGAGGTAGTGATATTAAAGTTGTGCTAGTTGAGTGAATTTGAGAAATACTTGTGTTAAAGTTTGCAAGTCCTGTAGCATGCACGTATGGTAAACATTGTGTAACAAATTTGAAACATGAGGTGTTGTTTGATTTTCCTCCTTATGAGTGGCGGTCAGGGACGAGCGATGGTCTTTTCCTACCAATCTATCCCCCTAGGAGCATGCACGTAGTGCTTGGTTTTTGATGACTTGTAGATTTTTGCAATAAGTATGTGAGTTCTTTATGACTAATGTTGAGTCCATGGATTATATGCACTCTTATCCTTCCATCATTGCTAGCCTATTCGGTACCGTGCATTGCCCTTTCTCACCTTGAGAGTTGGTGCAAACTTTGCCGGTGCATCCAAACCCCGTGATATGACACGCTCTATCACATATAAACCTCCTTATATCTTCATCAAAACAGCCACCATACCTACCCATTATGGCATTTCCATAGCCATTCCGAGATATATTGCCATGCAACTTTCCACTGTTCTGTTTATCATGACACGCTTCATCATTGTCATATTGCTTTGCATGATCATGTAGTTGACATCGTATTTGTGGCAAAGCCACCATGCATATTATTTCATACATTTCACTATTGATTCATTGCTCATCCCGGTACACCGCCGGAGGCATTCATATAGAGTCATACTTTGCTCTAGTATCAAGTTGTAATCATTGAGTTGTAAATAAATAGAAGTGTGATGATCATCATTCAAAGAGAATTGTCCCAAAAATAGAGAGAAAGGTCAAATAAAAAAGGCCCAATTTTTTTTAAAAAGGGGGCACTGCTACTATCCTTTTTCCACACTTGTGCTTCAAAGTAGCACCATGATCTCTATGATAGAGAGTCTCTTGTTTTGTCACTTTCATATACTAGTGGGAATTTTTCATTATAGAACTTGGCTTGTATATTCCAACAACGGGCTTCCTCAAATGCCCTAGGTCTTCATGAGCAAGCAAGTTGGATGCGCACCCACGTAGTTTCTTTTGTTGAGCTTTCATACATTTATAGACCTAAGTCCATCCGTTGCATGGCAATCCCTACTCCTTGCATTGACATCAATCGATGGGCATCTCCCTAGGTCGTTGATTAGCCGCGTCAATGTAAGACTTTCTCCTTTTTTGTCTTCTCCACATAACCCCCATCATCATATTCTATTCCACCCATAGTGCTATATCCATGGCTCATGCTCATATATTGCGCGAAAGTTGAAAAAAGTTTGAGATTACTAAAGTACGAAACAATTGCTTGGCTTGTCATCGGGGTTGTGCATGATGAGAGCATTCTTGTGTGACGAAAATGGAGCATGACCAAACTATATAATTTTGTTGGGATGAACTTTCTTTGGCCATGTTATTTTGAGAAGATATAATTGCTTAGTTAGTATGCTTGAAGTATTATTACTTTTATGTCAATATTGAACTTTTATCTTGAATCTTACGGATCTGAATATTCATACCACAAATAATAGAATCACATTGAAAATTAAGCCAAGTAGCATTCCACATCAAAAATTTCTGTTTTTATCATTTACCTACTCGAGGACGAGCAGGAATTAAGCTTGGGGATGCTTGATACGTCTCCAACGTATCTATAATTTTTGATTGTTCCATGCTATTATATATTCTATTTTGGATGTTTAATGGGCTTATTTATACACTTTTATATTATTTTTGAGGTAACCTATTAACCGGAGCCCCAACCTAAATTGCTGTTTTTTTGCCTATTTCAGTGTTTTGAAGGAAAAGGATATCAAACGGAGTCCAAAGGGAATGAAACCTTCGGGAACGTGATTTTCAGAACAAACGTGATCCAGAGGACTTGGGGTGGACGTCAAGAAACAAAGGAGGTAGCCACGAGGCAGGGGGCGCGCCTACCCCCCCTGGGCGCGCCCTCCACCCTCGTGGGCCCCTCATTGCTCCACCGACCTACTTCTTTCTCCTATATATACCTACGTACCCCCAAACTATCAGAACAGGAGCCAAAACCATATTTCCACTGCCGCAACCTTCTGTACCCGTGAGATCCCATCTTGGAGCCTTTTTCGGCGCTCCGCCGGAGGCGGCATTGATCACGGAGGGCTTCTAAATCAACACCGTAGCCTCTCGGATGATGTGTGAGTAGTTTACCTCAGACCTTCGGGTCCATAGTTATTAGCTAGATGGCTTCTTCTCTCTCTTTGGATCTCAATACAAAGTTCTCCTCAATTGTCTTGGAGATCTATTTGATGTAACTCTTCTTTTGCGGTGTGTTTGTCGAGAGCCGATGAATTGTGGGTTTTATGATCAAGATTATCAATGAACAATATTAGAATCTCCTCTGTATTCTTTTATGTATGATTAGTTACCTTTGCAAGTCTCTTCGAATTATCAGTTTGGTTTGGCCTACTAGATTGATCTTTCTTGCAATGGGAGAAGTGCTTAGCTTTGGGTTCAATCTTGCGGTGCTCGATCCCAGCGACAGTAGGGGAAACGACGCGTATTGTATTGTTTCCATTGAGAATAAAAATATGGGCTTTATATCATATTGCATGATTTTATCCCTCTACATCATGTCATCTTGCTTAAAGCGTTACTCTGTTCTTGTGAACTTAATACTCTAGATGCTTGCTGGATAGCGGTCGATGTGTGGAGTAATAGTAGTAGATGCAGGCATGAGTCGGTCTACTTGTCACGGAGGTGATGCCTATATACATGATCATACCTAGATATTCTCATAACTATCCTCAGTTCTATCAATTGCTCGACAGTAATTTGTTTACCCACTGTAATACTTATGCTATCTTGAGAGAAGCCACTAGTGAAACCTATGGCCCACGGGTCTATTTTCCATCATATTAATCTTCCATCAACAAGCTATTTCTATCTTTGTTTATTTTGTAATATTTACTTTTACTCTTTATCATAAAAATACCAAAAATATTATCTTATCGTCTCTATCAGATCTCACTCTCGTAAGGGACCGTGAAGGGATTGACAACCCCTTTACCGTGTTGGTTGCGACGTTCATATTTGTTTGTGTAGGTGCGTGGGAATCGAGCGTGGTCTCCTACTGGATTGATACCTTGGTTCTAAAAAACTGAGGGAAATACTTACGCTACTTTACTACATCACCCTTTCCTCTTCAAGGGAAAACCAACGCAGTGCTCAAGAGGTAGCACGTGGCCGGAGGAGATGGCGGCACCCTCCTCTTCCGGCAGCGGCCATGAGGGGTCGAAGGACAATCACCAAAGGACAGGGAGATCTCCATTGGAAGAAGCACAAGAGAAGTTGGATATCTCGGAAGAAGAAGCTACTCCTCTCGTGATTGATGATCCCACGGATGGGGGGCAGACGAAGTGGTTGTTTGGCGGGCAAGATTCTTCATCGAAAACAATTTCATATCCAGACGATCACCAACGCGCTCTATCCGGCTTGGGAAACCCTAGAGGTGTCAAGTTCCACTCTGTTGGACCCAACATGTTCGTTGCAGAATTTCAGAGCCAAAGGGACATAGATAGGATCTGTGGCACATGAACAAGAACGCAATAATTCTAGCTGAATTTGAGGATTGCATGCGCCCGGATGCGGTGAAGTTTGATCGTTTGCAAGTATGGGCTAGGGTTTTGAATTTACTGTATAATCTAAGGGATGATGCCTGGAGCCTGCCCATTGCTTGGATGATTGACAAGAATGCACAGTTTGCAAAATTTGACCATATAGGAGGATATCTCCAAACCAGGGTCGCAATTGATGTGGACAAACCTATGCGGAGGTGGATCTTGATCAATTCTGCAAGAACGAAGAAGGTTGATGCCTACGATATTCAGTATGAGAAGATCCCTTATTCCTTCTTCTCATGTAGACGGCTCGGTCACTCGGAACTGTACTAGCCTAACCCGGGCTCCAGGGATGAGAAGGGTGAGCCTCTGTTTGGATCGTATTGCGAGCTCCTGAAGATTAAAAGAAGCAGCCATCCCAGGAGAGCTCGGCGAAGAGCCAGCGATCGGAAACTAGTATTAATTCAGGCACAAAAAATTCGATCACTAATCCAAAAACTGATGGGGGTGAGGAAATTGTCTCACCTATGAAGAATCCACCGAGAGGATAACACAAGAGGAAGGAAGGGCCTACTGATGTATATGTGCCAAAGAAACTTCTTCTTACCTCGGGTGAGGATAATACAACTTAGAAAGACCTTGCAGAAAAAACAGATGAGGGTGATGATGAGGGGTCAGAGAGGGATCCCAAAAAGAAGAAGCCAACACCTGAGAATTCGTTAGAGGCTGCTGTGCGCACCTTTCGGAAGCAATGAGTTGTTTGAGCTGGAACTGTCGGGGGCTTGGGAACCCCGAGGCAGTTTGTGAGCTGCACAAGATTGTGCGGCAGGAAGATCCCGTAATACTGTTTGTCATGGAAACCAAAATTAGGGTTACGAGAGTTGAATTGCTGCAGAGACAGTTGGGCTTTGTAGGTTGCTTTGCAATTGAAAAAATTGTACTAAGAGGCGGTATTGGTCTATTCTGGTCAGGTGAAGCAGTGTTGAATTAAAAAACTACAGTTCTAGCCATATTGATGTTATGGTGAGGGAATCTGATGATGATAGCTCTCCTGCTTGGAGGCTTACCAGTTTCTAGGGAGCTCCTAGGGCTGAAAATCGTCACCATAGCTGGAGGTTCATGAGAAATTTGCACGGGATCGAACACGCATCTTGGCTTTGCGTGGGAGATTTCAATGAGACCATGTACGGGACGAAACATTTTAGTCGTTCGGCCAGAGTGGTAGATGAGGGCCTTCATAGATGTTATTGCAGACTGCTCCTTCCAGGACCTAGGCTAGTCAGGTGTTCCATGAATTAAATATGCCCTAGAGGCAATAATAAAGTTGTTATTTATATTTCCTTATATCATGATAAATGTTTATTATTTGTACATGCTAGAATTGTATTAACCAGAAACTTAGTACATGTGTGAATACATAGACAAAACAGAGTGTCCCTAGTATGCCTCTACTTGACTAGCTCGTTAATCAAAGATGGTTAAGTTTCCTGACCATAGACATGTGTTGTCATTTGATGAACAGGATCACATCATTAAAGAATGATGTGATGGACAAGACCCATCCGTTAGCTTAGCATTATGATCATTTAGTTTTATTGCTATTGCTTTCTTCATGACTTATACATATTCCTCTAACTATGAGATTATGCAATTCCGCGAATACCGGAGGAACACCTTGTGTGCTATCAAACATCACAATGTAAGTGGGTGATTATAAAGATGCTCTACAGGTGTCTCTGAAGGTGTTTGTTGGGTTGGCATAGATCAAGATTAGGATTTGTCACTCAGTGTATCGGAGAGGTATGTCTGGGCCCTCTCGGTAATGCACCTAACTATAAGCCTTGCAAGCAATGTGACTAATGAGTTAGTTGCCGGATGATGAATTGCAGAACGAGTAAAGAGACTTGCCGATAACGAGATTGAACTAGGTATGATGATACTGACGGTCGAATCTCGGGCAAGTAACATACCGATGACAAAGGGAATGTCGTATGTTGTTATGCGGTTTGACCGATAAAGATCTTCGTAGAATATGTAGTAACCAATATGAGCATCCAGGTTACGCTATCGGTTATTGATCAGAGATGTGTCTCGGTCATGTCTACATAGTTCTCGAACCTGTAGGGTCCGCACACTTAACGTTCGATGACGATTTGTATTATGAGTTGTGTGTTTTGGTGACCAAAGTTTGTTCGGTGTCCCGGATGAGATCACGGACATTACGAGGAGTCTGGAATGGTAGAGAGGTAAATATTCATATATTGGAAGGTAGTATTCGGACATCGGAATGGTTCCGAGTGATTCGGGTATTTTACCGGAGTACCGGGGGGTTACCGAAACCCCCCGGGGAAGTATGAGGCCAACATGGGCCTAAGGGAGAGAGAGGGAAGCCCTCGGGGGTTGGCGCACGCCCCCCTCCTAGGGAGTCCGAATAGGACAAGGAGGAGGGGTTGCGGACCCCATTTCCCTTTCCCTCTCCTTCTCCTTCCTTTTTCTGTCCGGTGGAAGAAAGGAAAAATGGGGGGGGGGCGAATCCTACTCCTAGTAGGACTCCCCCCATGGCGCGCGCCCCCTGGCCAGCCTCCTCCTCATCCCCTCCTTTATATACGGGGGCGGGGGGGACCCCAAAGGCACATCAATTGTTCTCTTAGCCGTGTGTGGTGCCCCCTCCACAGTTTACTCCTCCAGTCATAGCGTCGTAGATCTTAGGCAAAGCCCTGCGTGGATCACATCCCCATCGCCGTCACCACGCCGTCGTGCTGACGGAACTCTCCCTCGACCCTCTGCTGGATCAAGAGTTCGAGGGCCGTCATCGAGATGAACGTGTGCTGAACTCGGAGGTGTCGTACATTCGGTACTTGGATCGGTTGGATCGTGAAGACGTTCAACTACATCAACCGCGTTAACCTAAAGCTTCCACTTTCAGTCTACGAGGGTACACAGACACACTCTCCCCCCTCGTTGCTATGCATCTCCTAGATAGATCTTGCGTGAGCGTCGGATTTTTTTTGAAATTGCATGCTATGTTCCCCTACAGTGGCATCCGAGCCAGGTATATGCGTAGATGATATGCACGAGTAGAACACAAAAGAGTTGTGGGCCATAATTAGTCATACTGCTTACCACCAACGTCTTACTTTGATTCGGCAGTATTATTGGATGAAGCGGCCCGGACCAACATTACATGACCGCGTTTGCACATAGGTGGCTGGCGGGTGTCTGTTTCTCCAACATTAGTTGAATCGAGTTTGACTACGGCCGGTCCTTGTTGAAGGTTAAAACAACACACTTGACGAAAGATTGTTGTGGTTTTTATGCGTAGGTAAGAACGGTTCTTGCTAGAAGCCCGTAGAAGCCACGTAAAACTTGCAACAACAAAGTAGAGGACGTCTAACTTGTTTTTGTAGGGCATGTTGTAATGTGATATGGTCAAGGCATGATGTGATATACGTTATTGTATGAGATGATCATGTTTTGTAGAAGTTATCGGCGACTGGAAGGAGCCTTATAGTTGTCGCTTTATTGTATGAAATGCAATCGCCATGTAATTCCTTTACTTTATCTCTATGCGGTAGCGATAGTTGTAGAAGCAATAGTTGACGAGACGATAACGATGCTACGATGGAGATCAAGGTGTCAAGCCAGTGATGATGGAGATCATGACGGTGCTTTGGAGATGATGATCAAAGGCACGGGATGATGATGGCCATATCATGTGACATATTTTGATTGCATGTGATGTTTATCCTTTATGCATCTTATTTTGCTTAGTATGGAGGTAGCATTATAAGATGATCCCTCACTAAGTTTCAAGGTATAAGTGTTCTCCCTGAGTATGCACCATTGCTACCGTTCGTCGTGCCGAGACACCACATGATGATCGGGTGTGATAAGCACTACGTTCACATACAACGGGTGCAAGCCAGTTTTGCACGTGCAGAATACTCGGGTTAAACATGACGAGCCAGTTTTCCATGTGCATCATATGCAGATATGGCCTCGGAACACTGAGACTGAAAGGTCGAACATGAATCATATAGTAGGTATGATCAACATAGAGATGTTCACCATTGAGAACTACTCCATCTCAAGTGATGACCGGACATGGTTTAGTTGATATGGATCACGTGATCATTTATATGACTAGAGGGATGTCTATGTATGTGGGAGTTCTTAAGTAATATGATTAATTGAACTTTAATTTATCATGAACTTAGTACCTGATAGCTTTTGCATATCTATGTTGTTGTAGATCAATGGCCCGTGCTACCGTTCCCTTGAATTTTAAGAAAGAACTCCACTTAACCCCCTAGGATTTCACAAACCGGCCAGTTTACCCCCTAAGGTCTAAAACCGGGTATTTAACCCCCTGTTCTTTCCTATACCAGGTGAATCACCCCTGAGGGAGTCCCGGATTAGGGGGTGTTCGGGTAGCCGGACTATACCTTCAGCCAGACTCCAGGACTATGAAGATACAAGATTGAAGACTTCGTCCCGTGTCCGGATGGGACTTTCCTTGGCGTGGAAGGCAAGCTTGGCGATGTGGATATTCAAGATCTCCTACCATTGTAACCGACTCTATGTAACCCTAACCCTATCCGGTGTCTATATAAACCAGAGGGTTGTAGTCCGTAGGCAATGAACTCCATATACAACAATCATACCATAGGCTAGCTTCTAGGGTTTAGCCTCCTTGATCTCGTGGTAGATCTACTCTTGTACTACCCATATCATCAATATTAATCAAGCAGGAGTAGGGTATTACCTCCATCGAGAGGGCCCGAACCTGGGTAAAAACATCGTGTCCCTTGTCTCACGTTACCATCCGGCCTTGACGCACAGTTCGGGACCCCCTACCCGAGATCCGTCGGTTTTGACACCGACATTGGTGCTTTCATTGAGAGTTCCTCTGTGTCGTCGCCTTTAGGCCCGATGGCTCCTTTGATCATCAACAATGATGCGGTCCAGGGTGAGACTTTTCTCTCCGGACAGATCTTCGTCTTCGGCGGCTTCGCTCTGCGGGCCAAATCGCCCGGCCACCTGGAGCAGATCGAAAGCTACGCCCCTGGCCATCAAGTCAGGTTTGGAAGCTTAAACTACACGGCTGGCATCCGCGGAGACTTGATCTTCGACGGGTTCAAGCAACGGCCAAGCGCGCCGTACTATCTCGAGGGGCATGATCTAGCTCTGCCCCCGGACAGTGTCCTGGAGTCCGCACACGCAGCGGTTCTGACCCCAAACTCGGAGCCTATTCCGCCAATCGAGGATGAGCGGTTGGACGTCACCTCAGGGGCTGCGATCCCAAAAGCGATCGAGCCGAACGCTAGCCCCGCACTCTGCACGGCCCGTGACTTCGAGGATCCAGACTCCTTCCCGGACTCCGAACCCCCCGCGCCCCTGCCAATCGAATTCGATTGGGCGCTGATAATGGAGTTCACCGCCGCAGACATCTTTCAGCATTCGCCTTTTGGCGACATCCTGAATTCTCTTAAGTCTCTCTCCTTATCAGGAGAGCCCTGGCCGAACTACGGTCAGCGAGGATGGGATACGGACGATGAAGAAATTCAAAGCCCACCCACCACCCACTTGGTAGCCACTGTTGACAATTTAAACGACGTGCTCAACTTCGACTCCGGAGACATTGACAGCATGGATGACGATGCAGGAGATACCGACGAACCAACGCCCATAGGGCATTGGACAGCCACCTCATCTCACGATGTGTACATGGTGGATACCCCTAAAGGAAGCGACAACAAGGAAAAAGGGGATGGAATGGGAGATCGACCCCCCGAAAAGCAATCAAAGCGTCGTTGTAAACGCCGACCCAAGCCCCGCCTCGATAAAAACCCAGCCATAGAGCAGGACGAGCCGGTAGACAACGAGCAGGCCTTAGAGCAACCGTCCGAACAGGGCAACACGGATAGAGAAACCGAACATCCCTCCTCCGGCAAAAATGGCATTCCGGATGACCTCACGCCATATAAACTTATGGAGCAGAAGAATCTCCACGAGAGGCTCATGGCAACTGCACGCAGCCTAAAAAAGCAGAAGCGGAAGCTAAAAACAGCGGAAGATGCACTCTGGATTAGATTGAGCAAAGTAATCAATACCGCAGACAAATACGGCGACAGTTGCCGCACTAAAAGCTATCCGAAAAGAAAGCTACTGCCTGAATTCGACGAAGAGGCCCTAGAGCCCTCGCATTCAAAAAATGAGAAAGCCACACGGTCGGATAGACGACCCCATAAAACGGCAAGTGGCGCCGCACCTAAATCGGCATGCGACCCACTTAAGGATTCGCATCATGGCCCAGTCAGGTCCATTTATGGGCCAAGAAAGCAAGATCTCATAAGCAACGCTATGAAGCCATCATCAGAATCCGGCACACCCAAATACAGGGGCGCCGCACACCCCCTATGTTTCGCCGATGAGGTCCTGGACTATGACTGTCCAGACACCGAAGCCTTAGCAGCTTTCAGGCATAACGTCCGAGATGAATGACTCTCCAGACACCTCGGCCAAGAAAAGCCAAGAACAATGGCCGCACTAACAAGCCTCATGACCCGCTTTTGTGCAGGGGAGGATAGCTGGTTGGCAAGGTGCAGCCCTAGCGACCCAAGTACATCCGAAACTAGGGATGGAAACAGAAAACTGCGACGCAACAAGGACCGTCGCTGGACTAAGGACAAAAGTCCGAAGAGCACGACAGTCAATGCCGGATTCAAAGGCTCACGACAAAATTAGGCAAAATCGCCCCCATAGGATAACAGGGACGATCCATCCAACCTAAATAAAATCCTAGACAGGATATGTCAGATACACAGTACTCCCGGGAAGCCTGCTAACCATACCCATAGAGACTGTTGGGTTTCAAACAATCCGGCAGACTCAATGCCGAACAAAAGGGGCTCGACACACCAAGCGAAGACGAGGACGAACCCCAAAAGCAGAGCACCAGGAAACAAAAGAACTTTCCACAAGAAGTAAAAACAGTGAACTCACTTCACATAACAAAACGTGCGGCGCCCGTAAAGGTACGCACCACTCGGCCCATCCCCAAAGGGTCCGGCCACTGGTTGTCAAAACCGATCATCTTCGATCAGCTAGATTATTCTAGAAATATCAAGAATGTAGGCCGGACTGCCTTGATACTCGATCCAATAATTGGCGGACTCCAGTTTTCAAATGTCCTTATGGACGGCGGCAGTGGACTAAACCTGATATATCAGGATACAATCCATCACATGGGGATAAACCCAGCAAGAATCCGCCGCAGCAAAACCTCCTTTCAAGGGGTAACACCTGGTCCGGACACCCATTGTATGGGTTGTCTCCGGCTCGAAGTTATATTCGGTTCTGCCGATAACTTCCGCCGCGAAAAGCTAACCTTCCATATCGTCCCGTTCTCAAGTCGCTATCAAGCACTACTAGGACGTGAAGCTTTCGCCCGCTTTAACGCAAGACCGCATTATGCATCTCTTACGCTTAAGATGCCCGGTCCACGAGGCATCATATCTTTGAAGGGGAAGCACTAAAGTGCGCCTCCCCAAGCGGAGGACTATACGGCCGCTTTGACAGCCCCACAGCAAAATGGCCTCACCGACCAAAAAACTTCGAAATAGGTCATTCAAGACCACGAACGCGAATAGACGAGTTCGGTGCAAGATCATCATTGATGCAGGCCTAGAGGCCACATACCCCCGCACTAGGGGCTCCACGCATATACAATAAGAGACAATAAAGCTCAATCTTATATATTTTACTTTATACTTTGTTTATTTTAAACTCTTTCGGCACGACCCATTTTCAACTCAGTTCCTCTCTTTTTTACACATGAACGTCGTGCGGCGCCCGTCTAGGATACGGCACAACGGGGACACAGGCGCAGACGTGCAGTAGGGACCCGTCCTAAAGGATTCTTTTTAGATTAAGACCCTGCGTAAACCTTTTTTACTGTCTCTTGTTGCTACACATCCCCTGGTTTTTTTTTCTTTCTGATATAACCAAGGAGGAGGCTGGCGTCTTGGCATGTGGCCACGTCAGAATTTTTGCACGTACCTGGACACTAGGGGCTTTTTTAATAATAAAGAGTGTTGTTTCGCCCGCACTCGTAAAGACCGAACATCTTAGGGAGTGTTCGGCGTCGCGAGTTTTGGCATTATATGCATCGGCTCCGAATCATGTTTTTGGTCAAATGTTGGGTTGCCCGGCTCCTGAGTTCGGCTACCTTACGTTCCGCTCTATCGGCTAAGGTAGCACCAGGAGAACTACTGCGATTGTGCCCCGGTTCGGCCGGGCGAGCACCTCAGTAGAGAAAGCCGAAAACTGACTGTCATGATGTAGCGTGAGACTGGTCAGCCACTCGATGACCTATCGGAATCTATCGGATTCCTCCGCTTTAACGAAGGGCCGCTACCTGGTCAGGCACATACGCGCCCCGAACTCGGGCGAGCGCAGTCGCCACCAAGGGGCTACCTAAATAGTCTCACTGTCAAGCTCCTATGGCTAAGTGAAAGTGTTAAAGCATTATAGTCCGGTTGCCTGGCCCGCTACGCTATCACCTCCTTTGTAGGACCAAGACGTTGGGTTAAGTGTGAAAATGCGTCTTCTGCGAGCAACCCCGCACTATGTGCGTGGGGGCTGAAGCTAACGACTGCCATCTTTCAGATTTTGTATATATATTAAAACGGCCGCACAGGAGGTGTTCGCAATACTTGAAGGCACAAGTATAAAAAGGCCACTACAGTTTATCAAAATACTACTTTATAATTACATATGCTATCATAACATAGCATCTTTCGAGCACTGCGTCTCTATTACACGAGCGCCTTCAAGGACTTCCTGAAAATAGTGCTCGGAGGGTACTCGGCTTTTGTCCGAATCTCGGGACGCAACAACGGTGGTCTCCATCTCTGCCTAGTATGTATTGACACGGGCAAGAGCCATCCTTGCGCCCTCTATGCACGCTGACCTCTTCATTGCATCAATACGCGGCACCGCGTCAAGGAATTGCTGCACCAAGCTAAAATAACTCTTCGGCTGCGATCTCCGCGGCCACAGATGACCCATGACGTACTTCATGGCGAGTCTGGACAACCTATTCAGTTCGGCCCATTGAGCCAAACGATCGTCCACTGCCAGTGGACGCTCTGGATTGTGAAACTGCGACCAGAAAAGCTTTTCCACTTCGCGATCTTTCTGATCTCGAAAGTGTTCGGTCGCATCAGCAGCACTCGCTGCCAAATCCAGATAGGTATCCTCCACACTCCACATCCGGTCCAACTGAGCAAACTTCGGATCGCCAAATTTCCTTCGCAGCATAGAGGGCTTTCCAGCCGCAATCTATTCGGCCTGACGCAGCTCCTCCTTTGCAGCTCTCATCGCAGAGCGCACGTCCTTGGCATTGGCAACAGCCTTCTCTAAGTCCGTATGTTTTGCCTGGCCTTCTTTTTCAAGAAGTCTGCAACGGTCTGTAGCGCTTTTTAACTTTACAACCATCTTGGCCATCTCTTCCTTGCTTCGGCAATGAGCAGCCTGTTCGGCTCTCAGCTCTTCAAGGGCTTTCCTGGTGGCCGCATCACTTTCGCTGGCTTGTTCTTTAGCTCGGGCAAGTTCTGCCCTAAGACTCTCCACGGTGGCCGCACCATCTACGTCAAAGCACACACACATCGTAAGACACAGGCATAAAACCGTTCTTACCTGATGCTGCCCGAGGAATTACATACCTTGAGCCTCATCAAGCCGCTTATTAACAAGCGTGATGTCGGCATCTGCCATGTCCAGTTGCCACTTTAGTTCGGCAAAATCTTCAGTTCGGCTCGATTCCGGACACCCTGCCGCCTACATTCAAAGGCGACATCTTAGACCTGGGATTATGATCCTCCGCGTGCCGTCATTTCTTGACGACGCGCAGAGTCTCAGGGGCTACTATCTACACAGGGCGCATCTTATTCATGCGCAACTGACAAAAGTGTACATTATCTAATGTACCTCAAAACCCGTCAGTAAACTTTTGACGGCCTCATGCAATCCGCTCTCTACGGATGAGAACCTTTCAATCACCATGCCCATCAATGCACGGTGCTCCTCCGAGATAGAAGCTTGCCCCACCAGAATCTTTAGCTCCTCCGGCCAAGCACCAGACGGTGCCAGACTTGTCTCGTGACCTCTTTTGAAGGCTGGACGCGGAGAACCTCGGGGGGCCACATAGCTATCTTCCGCCCCTGCCGGATTCGGAGAAACCCCTCGCGATGACACCTCAGGGTTGCCCGCCTCGCTAGGCGGCACGGCAGGGGGAGGCGTCCCGCTCTCCATCATCTCCGGAAGGAGATCCCCCGAAGACGAGCTCTGCTGAGAAGGGCTGAGGTCCGAGCTACAAGGTAAAGATTCGGTTAATCTTCTCAGATATAAATCAAGGATTTCCCTCATCCCTCAAAAGGAAAATCTTTCTCTATTTACGGCTCGCTGGAGGGCTGATCCCCTTGAGGGCGTAGTCCGACCGAGGAACTCCCCGGCGTCGGACCCTCTGACGAGGATTTTTTCCCCCGCTTCGAGGCCACGGTTTCCGGGTCGTCAGAGGCGGCTCTCTTCTTCACCTTAGGAGAGGAATTGTCGGTTCCTCCCTTCGGAGCAGCCTCCTTCGAGGAGGCCATAGCTTCCTTGTCCTCCCCCTCCAAAGGCATTATTTCCAGCATCCTGACCAGCACGGGATCCGTCCTGGTTTCAGGAAGGGGAGCCGGACACCTGATCAGCTTTGCCTTCGCTATCCACTCCTGTTTAAAAGGACGACTCTTTCACGGGCAAGTTTATGAAAATTATATGGATAGAAGGTCCGGGCACAAGGTTGCTTACTTGAGTATCCGGGCGATTGCAGCTTAGGCCTGCGTCCTCGGTCAAATCCAGACACATCTCTTGTGATCCGAAGAACAGTTTATACATCTCCGCGGGCGTCGCGCCCATAAAATTCTGGAGAGCTCGCGGTCCCTCTGGATTAAACTCCCACAGGCGAAGGGAGCGACGTTTGCCGGGAAATATTTGGCGAATCAGCATGACCTGCGTCACCTTGACCAGGCTGAGGTCTCCTTCCAAGAGATCCTTAATGTGGCCATGTAACAAGGGCACGTCTTTGGGCAAACCCCAATCTAACCCTCTGTTAACCCATGACGCTAGCCGTGGTGGGGGACCCGAGCGAAGGGCAGGAAGCGCCACCCAATTGGTGCTCCGGGGAGCGGTGATATAAAACCACTCTCGTTGCCACAAGCCTAGCTCCTCTTGAAAAGAGCCCTCAGGCCATGGAGCATCAGCATTTTTGCTTATAACAGCACCTCCGCACTCTGCGTGCCGTCCCTTGATCATCTTCGGCTCCACTTTGAAAGTCTTGAGCCATAATCCGAAGTGAGGGGTAACACGGAGGAACGCTTCGCATACAATGATAAACGAGGAGATATGGAGGATGGACTCCGGAGCTAAGTCGTGGAATTCCAGCCCGTAATAAAACAGCAATCCCCTCACAAAGGGATCCATCGGGAAGCCTAGCCCCCGAAGGAAGTGAGACACGAACACTATGCTCTCGCCGGGCTGGGGATTGGGGATAGACTGCCTTTGAGCAGGCAACCTGTGCGGAATTTCGGTGGTCAAGAACTTAGCCTCTCTCAACTTTAGCACGCCCTCCTCCGTGACGGAGGAGGGCATCCATCGGCCTTGAGGGTCAGAACCGGACATTGTCGAAGGTCCGAAGCGCCTGGAATCTGGAGCCTAGGGGTTTGGAACTCGAGGCGATGGGTGAACTCGCTTGAGATTGAAAAAAAGGAGTAAGGCCCTAGTCTCTTTATAAGAGGTTGAATACCAGGAGCCCTCCCCATAACCGTTTGGGACTCGCCTTTAATCGAGAAAACGTGGTAACGGGCACGATTGGGTTACCCACGTCCGTATTGATGAGAGTCCCATAATAGGGGGGCACACGATCTTTGCATTGACAAGACGTGCCAAGGAAACTGCCTCGCAAAACACCTGAGGTGGAAAGGTGAAATCGATCTGAGTAAAGGACTTGGCTGTAGTGTGTTGACGCACTGCGGAATACGTCAGCAGATTTGATTTGTGTTAATATTATTCTCTCTATGGCAATATGTGGAAGCTTATTTTGCAGAGCCGGACACTACTCTTGGTGTTTACAATCTTCTATGAAGGACTTGGAGGAGGAACCCGCCTTGCAATGCCGAAGACAATTTGCGCGCCGGACTCGTCGTCATTGAAGCCTGGTTCAGGGGCTACTGAGGGAGTCCTGGATTAGGGGGTGTTCGGGTAGCCGGACTATACCTTCAGCCGGACTCCAGGACTATGAAGATACAAGATTGAAGACTTCGTCCCGTGTCCGGATGGGACTTTCCTTGGCGTGGAAGGCAAGCTTGGCGATGCGGATATTCAAGATCTCCTACCATTGGAACCGACTCTATGTAACCCTAACCCTATCCGGTGTCTATATAAACCGGAGGGTTGTAGTCCGTAGGCAATCAACTCCATATACAACAATCATACCATAGGCTAGCTTCTAGGGTTTAGCCTCCTTGATCTCGTGGTAGATCTACTCTTATACTACCCATATCATCAATATTAATCAAGCAGGAGTAGGGTATTACCTCCATCGAGAGGGCCCGAACCTGGTTAAAAACATCGTGTCCCTTGTCTCCTGTTACCATCCGGCCTTGACGCACAGTTCGGGACCCCCTACCCGAGATCCGCCGGTTTTGACACCGACAACCCCCTAGCACCGATCAGAGTGGTTTTTCAGACGGTTTTGAAGGTTGCGACAACTACTGCTGCTCATTTGCGTTGTGGCCATGAATTACATGCTTAGGTCATCCCGCCCAAACCACATGCATCGTGGAGGTACTGGTTGGCAGCAGCACCAGCCAGCTGCCAGCCACAAGGAAGGTCTGCCCAGCATGGTGTTGGTAAAAAAATGGTGTGTCAATGGGATGGAAAATTGGCAAATCTCCCGGTTCCTTGGGAAGCACTAGCTCCTCGTTCGGCACCAGGCTCTAGAAAGCATGCATGTGTGACTATGGTTTGGCTCGCATGCAATCTCGGCTTGACACCGAGCCTCGTCGATCGACGTAGTCGCCTAAGCAGCACTCTCGCCGGCTACGTCCGCTTTGTCCTCGGTGGACAACATATGCGCCGCGTATGAGCTGGCGCCCGTGCCGCCAGCGGCTGCCGCCAGCAGCTGTCGAGATCCACTGTTAGTTACTAAACATGATTAGGTTAGTCATCTCCATCTCAGACATGGTGAAATGTACTTCTTGTGTGCATGTGCATGCTTGTCCAGGAGGGAATCGATCCAACAGGTCTATACTTGTGTATTGTCTTCTTTGGAGCTTGTGTTCACGCGCGATCTGGACCTTGTGTCAACATCCTGAAGTATGTGTGCCTTGCTGCTTCCCGTGTCAAAGTCCTGCTTGTCACCGTCGTCAACGACCTCGACCGCCCCACCATCATTCGCCACAGAGAGTTGCAGTACAAGAACCAGTAGTGCACAGCGATCCCTTGCAAGAACTTGCTCAGTTGTCGGGTTGTGACGGTGGGTGCACCCAGCACGAGAGCCGCGGCTGCGCATCACGAACTCAATGGCGTAGACTTCTGGAAGGATCCCTCGAACCGCAGCGGCATACGCTGGGAAACCTGGAGACGTGGAGGGTGACATTGAGATGCACAAAATTAGAATAGTGGGACTAAGAAAGTGCTCGCGAGTGGAACGACGCCGATCCTGCTCGGAGGAGGATGGACGAGGCTGGGTGCAGAACTGCAGATCAGAAACGAGCTACATCTTGCTATGTCCAATAAAACCGCGTGAAAAACTACTCTAATTGGTGTTAGGGGTGATTCATCTGGTTTAGGAAAGATCAGGAGGTTATATAGCTAGTTTTAGACCTTAGGGGGTAAACTGGCCAGTCTGTGAAACACTAGGGGGTTATGTGGACTTCTTTCAAATTTTAATGCGTTCCTAGAGATGCTAAGTTGAAATATGATGGTAGCAACTACACGGACTGGGTCTGTAACTTGAGGATTATCCTCATTGCTGCACAGAAGAGTTATGTCCTGGAAGCACCGCTAGGTGCAAGGCCCGCTGCAGGAGCAACTCCGAACGTTATGAATGTCTGGCAGACTAAAGCTTATGACTACTCGATAGTTCAATGTGTCATGCTTTACGGCTTAGAATCGGGACTTCAAAGGAGTTTTGAACGTCATGGAGCATATGAGATGTTCCAGGAGTTGAAGTTAATATTTCAAGCAAATGCCCAAGTTGAGAGGTATGAAGTCTCCAACAAGTTCTATAGCTGCAAGATGGAGGAGAACAGTTCTGCCACTGAACAAATTCTCAGAATGTCTGGGAACCATAACCACTTGACTCAGCTGGGAGTTAATCTTCCTGATGATCTTGTCGTTGACAGAGTTCTTCAATCACTGCCACCAAGCTATAAAGTCTTCATGATGAACTATAATATGCAAGGGATGGAAAAGACTATTCGCGAGCTCTTTGCGATGCTAAAGGCTGCGGAGGTAGAAATCAAGATGGAGCATCAAGTGTTGATGGTTAACAAGACCACTAGTTTCAAGAAAAAGGGCAAAGGGAAGAAGGGGAACTTCAAGAAGAATAGCAAGCAAGTTGCTACTCCTGGGAGAAGCCCAAGTCTGGACTTAAGCCTGAAACTGAGTGCTTCTACTACAAAGGGACCGGTCACTAGAAGCGGAACTGCCCCAAGTATTTGGCAGATAAGAAGGATGGAAAAGTGAAAGGTATATTTGATATACATGTTATTGATGTGTACCTTACTAATGCTCGTAGTAGCGCCTGGGTATTTGATATTGGTTATGTTGCTCATATTTGCAGCTCGAAACATGGGCTACGGATTAAATGAAGATTGGCTAAGGACGAGGTGACGATGCGCGTGGGAAATGGTTCCAAAGTCGATGTGATCGTCTTTGACACGCTACCTCTATATCTACCTTCGGGATTAGTTCTAGACCTGAATAATTGTTATTTGGTGCCAGTGAGCATGAACATTATATCTGGATCTTGTTTCATGCGAGACGGTTATTCATTTAAGTCAGAGAATAATGGTTGTTCTATTTATATGAGTAATATCTTTTATGGTCATGCACCCTTGATGAGTGGTCTATTTTTGTTGAATCTTGATTGTAGTGATACACATATTCGTAATATTGAAGCCAAAAGATGCAAAGTTAATAATAATAGTGCAACTTATTTGTGTCACTGCCATTTAGGTCATATTGGCGTAAAGCGCACAAAGAAACTCCATGCTGATGGGCTTTATGAATCACTTGATGCTTGCGAACCATGCCTCATGGGCAAGATGACTAAGACTCCGTTCTCCAGAAAAATGGAGGGAGCAACTGACTTATTGGAAATAATACATACTGATGTATGCGGTCCGATGAGTATTGAGGCTCGCGGCGGGTATCATTATTTTCTGACCTTCACAGATGATTTGAGCAGATATGGTTATATCTACTTAATGAAACATAAGTCTGAAACATTTGAAAAGTTCAAAGAATTTCAGAGTGAAGTGGAAAATCATCGTAACAAGAAAATAAAGTTTCTACTATCTGATCGTGGAGGTGAATATTTGAGTTATGAGTTTGGTCTTCATTTGAAACAATGTGGAATAGTTTCGCAACTCACGCCACCTGGAACACCACAGCGTAATGGTGTGTCCGAACGTCGTAACCGTACTTTATTAGATATGGTGTGATCTATGATGTCTCTTACTGATTTACAACTATCATTTCAGGGTTATGCTTTTGAGACGGCTGCATTCATGTTAAATAGGGCACCATCTAAATTCATTGAGACGACACCATACGAACTGTGGTTTGGCAAAAAACTAAGCTGGCATTTCTTAAAGTTTGGGGCTGCGATGCTTATGTGAAGAACCTTCAACCTGATAAGCTCGAACCCAAATCAGAGAAATGCGTCTTCATAGGATACCCAAAGGAAACTGTTGGGTACACCTTTTATCACAGATCCAAAGGCAAAATATTTGTTGCTAAGAATGAATCCTTTCTAGAGAAGGAGTTCCTCTCTAAAGAAGTGAGTGGGAGAAAAGAAGAACTTGATGAGGTAATCGTACTTCTCCCAAATTGGAAAGTAGTCCATCACATAAATCAGTTCCAGTGATGCCTACACCAATTAGTGAGGAAGTTAATGATGATGATCATGAAACTTCAGATCAAGTTACTACAGAACCTCGTAGGTCAACCAGAGTACGGTCCGCACCAAAGTGGTATGGTAATCCTGTTCTGGAAATCATGTAACTAGACCATGAAAAACCTGCGAACTATGAGGAAGAGATGATGAGCCCAGATTCCACGAAATGTCTTGAGACCATGAAATCTGAGATGGGATCCATGTATGAGAACAAAGTGTGGACTTTGGTTGACTTGCCCAATGATCGACAAGCCATAGAGAATAAATGGATCTTCAAGAAGAAGACTGGCACTGTTGGTAATGTTACTGTCTACAAAGCTCGATTTATTGCCAAAGTTTTTTGACAACTTTAAGGAGTTGACTACGATGAGACCTTCTCACCCGTTGTGATGCTTAAGTCTGTCTGAATCATGTTAGCAATTGCCACATTTTATGATTATGAAATTTGGAAAATGGATGTCAAAACTGCATTCCTTAATGGATTTCTTAAAGAAGAGTTGTATATGATGCAACCAAAAGGTTTTGTTGATCCAAATGGTGCTAACAAAGTGTGCAAGCTCCAGTGATCCATTTATGGACTGGTGCAAGCCTCTCGGAGTTGGAATATACGCTTTGATAGTGTGATCAAAGCATATGGTTTTATACGAACTTTTGGAGAAGCCTGTATTTACAAGAAAGTGAGTGGGAGCTTTGTAGAATTTCTAATACAGAATTTCTGGATAACCTAAAAGGATACTTGAATAAGAAATTTTCAATGAAAGACCTCGGTGAAGCTGCTTATATATTGGGCATCAAGATCTATAGTGATAGATCAAGTCGCTCAATTGGACTTTCACAAAGCACATACCTTGATAAAGTTTTGAACAAGTTCAAAATGGATCAGTCAAAGAAAGGGTTCTTGCCTGTGTTACAAGGTGTGACGTTGAGTCAGACTCAATGCCCGACCACTGTAGAAGATAGAGAGAAAATTAAAGTCATTCCCTATGTCTCAGCCATAGGTTCTGCCTACTCCATCATGGCCAGGTCCGGCCACAACTCCGATAGCGAGCCCCATCTTAATCAGTAGAAAGCTAGTACAACATGTGGGAGAGCCAACTTTAACGCGCGCGCGCACACACACACAAACTATGACACACACATACGAATGAATGAGTTTGTTAATCGTACAAAACTTTTTCATAAATTATACAATTTTTAAAAAAATTTATGAAGCAATTTAAAAAAATCATTAACATTTTTTCCTAAAGTGTAAATATTTCATTTAAATGGCAAAAACATTTTTTTTGGAATGAGATAAAACATTTCAATTCAAATTATGAGAACAACTTTATTTTAGATTATACAAACAATTATTAAAGTGTCACAAACATATACATGAAACGTGTATACATTTTTTGAAAATGTTGGGACCATTTTATTAATACTATGAAACATTTCCTATTACATATGAAATATCGGTCCCTCTCCATGTTGAATCATAGCGATACTTCAACTATGAAGTTTTTCTTTCTTTACAAATAGGTACATCCCAAAAAGATTGAAATCAAGTATCACATCTACAAGGAGTTGAGGAGCAGATATCGCCTCAAAATGCAAAATCTGACTTCTTACGTGTTCCCAGAGATGAACATTGCCATTAAAGTTGAGGAGCCGAATTGTTTCCTGAACGACGCAAAGATCCATTGCCATTCAAGCTTGGCATGTTGTATTGGGTGGAGCATTCAAGGATGAAGTCTGTGGTGCGTATTGTCCCCTCCCAGATGTTTGCCCTGATTTCTTCTTATTCTCAATAGTCTCCCAACTACCCCCGGACCTGGATGCAGGACAGTAGGATCAGTTATCAGTTTATCACAATGGCAGCAAGTTGGGCAAATTTTTTGATCAGTAGTTATATATACTTAGGTTATGAACCAAATATAGACCAAGCAAGCAGTAATTGGAAATGGACAGCATGCTATAGAATTGAGCATGGTAATGTTAAGGAAAACCTAAGACAAGCAACCAAACAGTTGGTAGCATAAATATATCATCGGTCTTAACTATATGAGATGAGACTAGTTCAATCTTTTCGACAAAGATGAGAGTCGTTCATTGTTGGAATATGTAATTAATCTACGCTCCAAGCAAGTCAAAGAACAAATCCAAGAAATCAAATCAAATAGAAACCCAACGGGTATATATTTAATCTCTGTTCACTCACCCGGACTGTGTAATCTAAGCTCCAAGATCATCGAACTAACTGAATGCTCAAAATAGGCTTTCGCCCTGCTATATATATTAATATATCAACCACATGATACAATTGCTGGGGTCAGAGCACAAGCACGCCCAAACAAAACAAAAGAGAAAGAAATAATGCCAACCACATCGGATCAGTTAAAACGATGATGAACTGCAACCGTTGCGACAACCGAAAAATTCTCACCACGCTCCAAGCACTCCAGAACGCAGCATACAAAGCAGCACCTTCAAGAAGGAACACAACGACGACGGCTCTGCCGGGACTTGTCCCAGGGTTTCCCCTGGTACGCAAAGGGGTATGGGGTAAGGGGTATACCTGATGCCATTAAGGAAGGAATGATGGCGCCCACGGGCATCACTGCGTCGGTGTTGGTCAAGCCAACAAGGATTTCCCCCGACTGCTAGCCAACCACGACCCTGGACGATCCATCGCACTCCATCAATGAGGAGCGGTAGAGTTAGCAGCCACGCAGGAGGGGACAATCTCCATCGCCCTCGGCGGTAACTGACCAGATGCAACATCAGAAGCAAACCAGGCAACCTAGGCCCGTTCGTGCCGAAAACGGGCTCGTGAAGCTCCCGTCGCCCCGTTGTAGTCAGCGGTCGGCGTCTCTACCATCACCGGCATGAGCCGCACCTCCTTTTGCTAGAGATAATGTAGGCAAACCCAACATGGCCTGCTCAAGCCCAGATGGGTCCCAAAAGGGCCTAGATCTGGGCTGGGAGGGCATCGCCGCCAACCGCCGCACCGCCCCACGGCCAAGAAGCCGTGCCACCGCCACCTCACCACCCGACACTGCGCTACCCGAGATGGCACGCTGCCGCCGAATCCGTGAACGGCCAAGGGGCACCGCCGCCAGCCGCCTCCACCTGAGTCGGATAGCCGCGCAGGGGCGGCGGGGGGAGTTGGGCCCTTCGCCGCTGGCACCACAAGGGTTGAGGGGGTTAAGGCGGGCGCTGTAAGAAGGGAGAGGAGCCCCTAGTGTCCTCGCTCGGTTAGATGACGCGGGGGAGGGAGATCCGAAATCTTGGCCAGATTTGAAAATTTTCAACTAACTGAGTCCCCTTAAAAGCAAACAAACCAAAACCTAATAACGATAACAATATTAATATAATCAAGCCTAATTCAGAAATCACTCCTCATTTGTCCTTGCCCCGATGGATGGATCGAGCAAAAGCAAATCACTAGATGCAACAATTGATTCGGCCTCAGCCCCAGCTCCAGCCATCGCGTGGATCCCCAAAGAAGCATAGACATCTCTGAACCGCGGCAAGGAGGGGGGCTCTCACCGGGGTTCTCTCCGTTGTCGGGAGGCCCACCGCTGCGTCTACTGCCAAACATCGCGAGGATTCGCTCTGCTCTTACTTCTAGTGTCGAGCGGAGTTGCCACTTTCCTTTCCTTTTGAGCTGGATGGAAATCACTTTAAACCCTAGTGACCAAAGTAGGAATCCCCTTTATTTCCAACTCATGTCTCTGCTTTGTAGACTATACAATTAGAAAGAAGGAAATTTATTTGTTTCCCCTTTTTTGTGGATTCATTTGTTTCCCTTAATTTACAAATAGTAAGAGTTATAAAAGAATATTAGGTTTAAAAGCCTTTAGCACTTGCCCTCTACTTCAAATCTTTCTCCCCCGCACTATTCTATATATACGAGTCATATCAATACGTAATATTATTATTATGGTTTTGATATTTTGTATATACATGTTCTCTCCTATCGATTTTTTTGAACCACGTGATAATATCCTTTAATGTTTACTAAACCGAACCCACCTCCTTAAGTTAGAGACAAGGCGTAAGAGCATTTACCCATAAAAAGGAATACGAGCATTTACAACTAAAGCCCTCAAAGCTGCCCCACAACCAGCCCAGCTGTATGGGCTGTCCGGAAAACCCATAGCTAGACATATGTGGGGCGGGTATGGCGAGGCTTGGACCCACCTCCTTAAGTTAGAGACAAGGCGTAAGAGCATTTACCCATAAAAAGGAATAAGAGCATTTACAACTAAAGCCCTCAAAGCTGCCCCACAACCAGCCCAGCTGTTTGGGCTGTCCGGAAAACCCATAGCTAGACATATGTGGGGCGGATATGGCGAGGCTTGGACACTGCTGCCACGTCGTATCGGCCTGCTATGGCTCATGCCACCCACCACTCCCCCTAAAATACTCCACCCATGACTAACAAAACCTAGTCAAAACCTTAGTCCTCTCGCCCTCTCCGGTCCCTTCTCGCCCCCTTTCCGTCCTCTTCAATCTCTTCTGCCTACACCATCATGGCCGGGTCCGGCCAGAACTCCGACAGCGAGCCCCATCTTAATCAGTACAAAGCTAGTACAACATACGAGAGAGCCAACTTTCACGCACGCGTGCGCACACACACACAAACTATGACACACACATATGAAAGAAAGAATTTGTTAATGGTACGAAACCTTTTCTTAAATTATACAGTTTTTTAAAATAAAATATAAAGCAATTTAAAAAAAAATCATGAACACATTTTTTAATGTGTAAATATTTCATTTAAATGGCACAAACTTTTTTTGGAATCAGATAAAACATTTCAATTGATATTATGAGAACAACTTTATTTTAGATTGTATGAACAATATTAAAGTGTCAGAAACATATACTTAAAACATGTATACATTTTTGGAAAAATGTTGGGAACATTTTATTACGTATGAAATATCGGTCCCTCTCCATGTTGAATCATAACGATACTTCAAGTGTGAAGTTTTTCTTTCCAGATAGATACATCCCAAGAAAGATGGAAATCAAGTATCACATCTACAAGGAGTTGAGGAGCAGATATCGCCTCAAAATGCAAACTCTGACTTCTTACGTGTTCCCAAAGATGAACATTGCCATTCAAGTTGAGGAGTCGAATTGTTTCCTGAAGGATGTGAAGATCCATTGCCATTCAAGTTTGGCATGTTGTATTGGGTGGAGCATTCGAGGATGAAGTCCATGGTGCCCATTGTCACCTCCTAGTTGTTTGCCCTGATTTCTCCTTCTTATTCTCAATGGTCTCCCAACCACCCACGGACCTGCATGCAGGACAGTAGGATCAGTTATCAGTTTATCACAATTGCATCAAGTTGGGCAAATTGTTTGATCAGTTTAGGTATATATAATTAAGTCATGAACCAAGTATAGACCAAGCAAGCAGTAATTGGCAATGGACAACATGTTATAGAATTGAGCACGGTAACATTAAGGAAAACCTGAGAGAAGCAATCAAACAGTTGGCAGCATGAATGTATCATCGGTCTTAACAATATGAGATGAGACTAGTTCATACTTTTCGATAAAGATGAGAGTCCTTCATAGTTGGACTGTAATTAATCAACGCTCCAAGCAAGTCAACGAAGAAATCCAAGAAATCAAATCAAATAGAAACCCAACGGGTATATATGTAATCTCTGTTCACTCATTCAGACTGTGTAATCTAAGCTCCAAGCTCATGGAACTAACCGAATGCTCAAAATAGTCTTCTGCCCTGCTATATATATTAATATATCAACCACACGATGCAATTGCTGCGGTCTCAGCACAAGCACGCCCAAACGAAACAAAAGAGAAAATAATGCCAACGACATCGGATCAGTGAAAACGATGATGAACGCAACCGTTGTGACAACCGTAGCACTCCGGAACGCAACATACCAAGCAACACCTTTAAGAAGGAACACGACGACGACGACACTGCCTGGACTTGTCCCAGGGTTTCCCCTGGTACGCGAAGGGGGTATACCCAACGCCCTTAAGGAAGGAAAAAAGGTGCACATGGGCATCACTCCGTCAGTGTCGGTCAAGCCGACAAGGATTTCCCCTGACTGCCAACCAACCACGACCCCGAACGATCCATCGCACTCCATCAATGAGGAGCAGTAGAGTCAGCAGCCACATGGGAGGGGACAATCTCCACCTCGGCGGTAACTAAACAGATGCAACATCAGAAACAAACCAGGCAACCTAGGCATGGCCATCCCCAAAATGGGCTCATAAAGCTCTCGTCGCCCCGCTGTAGTTAGCATGTCGGTGTCTCTACCAACACCTGCATGATCCGCACCTCCTTTTGCTGGAGACGATGCAGACAAACCCAAATAGCCTGTTCAGCCCCAGATGGGGCCCAAAAGGGCCTAGATCTGGGTCGAGACGCCGCCGCGCCACCGCCACCTCAACACCCGACACTGTGCTAGCCGAGAGGACACACCATCACTGGATCCATGAACGGCCAAGGGGCACCGCCGCCAGCCGCCTGCACCCAAGTCGGATCGCCGTGTG
>NC_041392.1:30583491-30585741 GCF_002162155.2 Triticum dicoccoides | reverse complement strand
GTGTTGGGGCATTCACCGCTGGCACCACAAGGGTTTAGGGGGTTAACAGGGGCGCTGTAAGGAGGAGGAGGAGCCCCTAGTCGCCATGCTTGGTTAGATGACGCGGGGGGAGGGAGATCCGAAATCTCGGCCAGATTTGAAATTTTTCAACTAACTGAATCCCCTTAAAAGCAAACAAACCAAAACCTAATAACAATAATAATAATAAAATAATCCTGCCTAATTCACAAATCACTCCTCATCAGTCGTTCTCCCGATGGATGGATCGAGGAAAATGAATCACCAGATGCAACAATTGATTCGCCCCCAGCCCCAGCCATCGCGCGGATCCCCATAGAAGCATAGACATTTTTGAATCGCGGCAAAGAGGGGGGCTCTCACCGGGGTTCTCTCCGTTGCTGGGAGGCCCGCCGCTGCGCCTACTGCCAGACATCGTGAGGATTCGCTCTGCTCTTGCTTCTAGTGTTGACCGGAGCTGCCACTTTCCTTTCCTTTTGAGCTGGATGGAAATCACTTTAAACCATGGTGACCAAAGTAGACATCCCCTTTATTTCCAGCTCATGTATCTGCTTTGTAGACTATACAATTAGAAAGAAGGAAATTTATTTGTTTCCCCTTTTTTGTGGATGCATTTGTTTCCCTTAATTTATAGGTAGTAAGAGTTATAAAAGAATAATAGATTTAAAAGCCTTTACCACTTGCCCACTACTTCAAATCGTTCTCCCCTGCACTATTCTATATATACGAGTTAGATCAATACATAATATCATTATTAAGGTTTTGATATTTTGTATATACATGTTCTTTCCTATCGATTTTTTTAACCAAGTGATAATACCTTTTTATGTCTATTAAACCGACCCCACCTCCTTAAGTTAGAGACAAGGCGTAAGAGCATTTACCCATGAAATAGGAATAAGAGCGTTTACAACTAAAGCCCTCAAAGCTGCCCCACAACCAGCCTAACCGTTTGGGCTGTCCGGAAAACCCATAACTAGACGTATGTGGGGCGGGTATGGCGAGGCTTGGACGCTGCCACCACGTCGTATCGGCCTGCTATGGCCGACGCCACCCACCACTCCCCTAAAAAACTCCACCCGTGTCTAACAAAACCTAGTCAAAACCTTAGTCCTCTCGCCCTCTCCGGTCCCCTCCCGTCCCCTCTCCTACCTCTTCAATCTCTTCTGCCTACTCCATCATGGCCAGGTCCGGCCACAATTCCGAATGCGAGCCCCATCTTAATATGTAGAAAGCTAGTACAACATGCGAGAGAGCCAACTTTCACGAGTGCGCGCGCACACACACACAAACTATGACACACATATGAATGAGTGAATTTGTTAATGGTACGAAACTTTTTCTTAAATTATACAATTTTTAAAAAAATTATAAAGCAATAAAAAAATTTCATGAACATATTTTTTTATGTGTAAATATTTCATTTAAATGGCTGAAACATTTTTTTTGGAATGAGATAAAACATTTCAATTGAAATTACGAGAACAACTTTATTTTAGATTGTACGAACAATTATTAAAGTGTCACAAACATATACTTGAAACGTCTATAGATTTTTTGAAAATTTTGGGAACATTTTTTTAGTACTATGAAACATTTCCTATTATATATGAAATATGGGTCCCTCTCGATGTTGAATCATAACGATACTTCAACTGTGAAGTGTTTCTTTCTTTCCAAATAGGTACATCCCAAAAAGATTCAAATCAAGTATCACATCTACAAGGAGTTCAGGAGCAGATATCGCCTCAAAATGCAAAATCTGACTTCTTACGTTTTCTCAAAGATGAACATTTTTCACGGCCGGTTTTCCAATAAAAATATTTATTGATAAACCAGTCTTTTGAGTCCAGTATGAGAGAAATCCTCCTCACTGGTAGACAATTTCTTGATACAATAAGCCAGTAGCATAAAATATATTACAGGGTTGAACTGCGGTCGCTCAACCAAATTATTACAAGCACGCCAATAATCATACATAATGGCGGACAGGACACAGTGGTGTGGAGACATACTACTGACTCATGGATAGGTTGGTGGTGGAAAAGCACAGCGGGAAGGGAAATACAAGACTCTAAGAATATCATTTCATCGAACGTCGAGGTGAGGCTCGATAAATTTATTTGGTAGCGGAAGCGGTTATAAAACAGTGGCCAAATCCAGGGTCGCACGAGACTGACTGGGACTCCTCTAAGTGTCGGACTCGCTATCGAACTCTTCATCCATGAGATC
>NC_041392.1:30583056-30583481 GCF_002162155.2 Triticum dicoccoides | reverse complement strand
CCTTCGTCAGCATCTGGCCAAATCAACAAGCCAGTGAGTACTTTGAAAGTACTCGCAAGACAGTTCAGACGTAAGATATAACAAATGCGTGCATGGATGCAACATGATTAATTCCTTAATGCACAATAAATAAAATTGGCTTAACGGGTAAGTAAAAAGGGATACGGCGGTAGTCCGCCTGAAATTCCACAGAACATAAATAAGGACCGATCGGGTGTCTGAAGCGACGCCTCGAAAGGTGAATGATGCCACAGTCGGGCATCTTAGTGACACCACATAAAGGGCTTTAAAAGAAATGCCACGGTCGGATATCTGAGCGACATCGCAGAAAGGGCTTTAAAAGTAATGCCACAGTCGGACGTCTGAGCGACATCGCAGAAAGGGCTTTAAAAGAAATGCCACAGTCGGACGTCTGAGCGACATCG
>NC_041392.1:30567060-30582881 GCF_002162155.2 Triticum dicoccoides | reverse complement strand
AAAGGGCTTTTAAAGAAATGCCACAGTCGGACGTCTGAGCGACATCGCAGAAAGGGCTTTTAAAGAAATGCCACAGTCGGACGTCTGAGCGACATCGCAGAAAGGGCTTTTAAAGAAATGCCACAGTCGGACGTCTGAGCGACATCACAGAAAGGGCTTTAAATTCACCAGTAAACAATACTCATAATAAACATTCAATCCATGAGAATAAACGGGTTAGTCCATCCACAGGGATAATCATTCAATCGGACTTAGCACTCATGCGATCCACCGGAGTCTCTGTCATCAAAGCTGACAATTGATTAGGATAAGATGGAACGAAACTTGACATGGAAGAGATGATTTGGAGGAATATATGACTCTGCAGAGTTTGTACAAATTTTTTCCCACAGCCAACGGATTTCCGTAGTCACGAAGGACTAGTTCCGTTTATGGTATTTCGGAAGAAAACACAGCTAATCGGTACACACCCATCCTACCTCCCGATGCTAGGAATCACCCTAGTCATCGTCCAAGAAAAACTTTTGAGACGGGGAGATCACAATCTCGAATAGCATGGGATCAAATTTATATACGCGCGCTCTAAGGGGTGCCCCCCTCTCGGTCCCAACCGGAAACACCCATGCCCCCTGACCGGATGACTGGCTTTATTCCAGGGCCATGGAACCATCATCACGGCCTCTCCTCTTTGGTGTGTACCATGAAAGCAGTTTGCAACTTACTAAACCATATTCCTTGCGGAAAAAATGTGGTAGTACAAGGAAGGAAATGATAGGTACTGGACCGATATGGTTTGACACTGAAGTCACATAGTCTGGCGTAAGACTGGCATGCTACAACACTGCCATCGTACCCATCCTCATGCCAACACATGGCCATTCATATTCACATTAATCCACGTATGGATCATCGAACTCACTCACCTTATTATCACATAAAATAACGTTCATCGGTATGCTCACCAACATGCCATGAAACTAACTAAATGCAAAACATGCCAAGACACTCATCATATCAAAAGTTCAAACATGCTTGCCTGGTTCAGAGTAGTCGGAGCCTAGCTCGGTGAAGTTCGCGGCTCCGTCACCTCCTTCGGTATCTACGGTTTAAAGAAAATATATGCGCTAACGTAAATACCAAGGAGAGCACAGAAGGTAAACCAAATATTTTTCAAATAAATTTGATAAAAAACTAGACAAAATTTTAAAGAGAACAGAAAAAGAATCAATCAAAAATACTTTTCTGATTAAAAGTTATAAGGGTTTTTGTCCAGGGACTTATCTGTAATGAAACAGAAGATTTCCAGGGGCTAGTTTATAAAAACAGAAAACGCTTCGGTAGCGACTACGCCAGCCCGAAGAGAAAACGCATTTGGCATTAGGCGTTTTCCGATAACGCTTCGTTTAGAAAGGACAGAGAGGCTGACAGCGGGTCCCACTTGTCATGTTTAAATTTTCAAATGGGAGGGACGAGGCTCGTCGGCGCCCGAGAGCTGCTGTGGTCGCCGGCGGCGATCCACGGCGAGGCATGGGGATCAGAGGTTACCAATGTGCTCACCGTGTCCTTCCGCAACGGTGGGTGGTGGTGTTGGTCGCCGGTGAGCACCACGTCGACGGCGGTCTCAACTCCGGCGGACGGTGGTTCGGGCGTGGATGGAGCTCGTCGGAGAGGGCTGCAAAGATTAAATTGAGGTGGGGGTTAGACTACTGGGTGCAAGAGAGGGCTACGGACGAGGTTTGGGCACCGGAGGTGGCCTCACCGAAGTGAATCGAGCTGGAGGCCGAGGCGGATCGGGGCGGCCGGAGCTGGGGAAGGAGACCTCCTCGAGGTCCCCCTAGTGGCCTGGCGGGGCTTTGGTGAGGAGTGGTGATGCTGCGTGCACGAGGGTGAGCTCGGGGCCCTTTTTATAGGCGGCCCGAGGCGGTTGCCGTGAACGGAGATTGCCGGCGAGCGATTACGGTGGCGCAGTGCTCGGTCGGGGTGGTTAGGGAGTCGAGCGTCATCACAGAGGTTCAATGGGCCCGTTTTAGTGCCAAACTGGCCGGGGTTTGGGTGTTTGGGTCGAGCTCGACGGAACGGGGTAGCGCGGGCCCGTCGGCGGCAGAGAGCGCGCTCCGTGCGTGCTGCGCCACGGCGACGGTGCCGCATGCGTGCGCTGGCACGGAGAAGGCCACGCAGAGCCACCAGAGGATTTGGGCGGTGCCGAACGGCGTTGCACCGCCGTTCTCCTCCCTGTCGGCCGTTACGGGGAGCCGGCCGCCGCAAGACACGCCGGCGCAGGCGGGCCAGGGCGCCACCGACGCCAGGGTCGCGCCAAGTGCGCGTGTGAAGCTTCGGACAAGCAAGCGAGGCCGCGAGCAACGTGCCAAGTGCACTGTGGCTGCGTGACTGAAACTGTCGAAACTGAAAACTGAATTTTTGAAAGTGCAAGAAAAACAGTGCATGCAAGGTGTTCGACAGAATGATCCAGGCATGTAGGGATTTTTCCTTGAGCTGATTTTTGGTGGAGTGGCTTCTCATTGCTCAAATAGGCTTTCTGAATTTTGGTGAAATTTTTGGAGGAGTGTAGATATGAATTTCACCAAATTTGGCAAATCTGGTCCAAACTTGCAGAGACTGAATTTTGAAAATTTTGAAAAGAGGAGGAGTGGATCAAGATGGTTCTGGGTTATGGATGCTAAGGACAATCCAGGAGAATTGGTTTGAGGTCAAAACTCAAATGCAATAGGGCACTTGCTTTGAAAATCTCTCAGGCTCCAAATAATTTTCAGAATTGAATTGAGGGGAAAAATAATTAGAATAAAAATCCAAAACCAGTTTGGATTAGTTGGGACAGAGAATTTAGGTTGATCACAAGTTGTAGGGGAGGTTTTGGAGGGGTTTTACCACATGGGCAAAAATGCCAAGTCATGGTGGTTCCAAGATATGAAAATCCCAAATTTTCATAGAGCTTCACTTAAAAAAAAATCTCTCCTCAAAACCACAAAGTTTTTGATAAAAACCAAATAAAAATTTTGGAGTGTCACAACACCTACCCCCTTAGGAAAAATCTCGTCCCCGAGATTTCAGCTGATCCTTAAATAAGTGTGGATGCTCTGTCCGAAGAAAATCCTCGCTTTCCCAAGTTGCTTCACTGTCGGTGTGATTGCTCCACTGGACTTTGAAAAACTTGATGGTTTTCTGTCGGGTCCTCCTTTCAGACTCCTCTAATATTCTTATGGGACGTTCTCGATAAGTGAGGTCTGGCTGTATGTCAATGTTCTCATGAGATACTTGTTTCTGTGGGTTGCTTACGCACTTCCTTAATTGAGAGACGTGGAACACGTCGTGAATGTTGGACAAGTCTTCGGGTAAGTCTAGCTGGTAGGCTATAGTGCCTCTTCGTGCCACTATGCAAAATGGTCCAATGAATCTTGGTGCTAATTTTCCTTTAATCTTAAACCGTTGCAATCCTCTCATCGGGGATACTCTCAAGTATACGAATTCACCGGGTTCGAAGCTGACCCTACGATGTTTCTGGTCATAATAACTTTTCTGTCGACTTTGAGCGGTCTTAAGTCGGTCCCGGATTAGCTTGACTTTTTCCTCGGCTTCTCTGAGCATATCTGGTCCGAAGATGCGGCTGTCTCCGGTCTCTGACCAATTTAACGGGGTACGACATCTCCTTCCGTATAGGGCTTCGAAAGGAGCCATTTGCAGGCTGGCTTGGTAACTGTTGTTGTATGTGAACTCGGCATATGGCAGGCTGTCCTCCCAACTGGTTCCATAGGTGAGGACACATGCTCTCAGCATGTCTTCTAAAACCTGGTTTACGCGTTCTGTTTGTCCATCAGTCTGTGGATGGTATGCGGTACTGAAGGCTAGTTGGGTTCCCAGAGCCTGTTGTAATTGCTCCCAAAATCTTGAGACGAACTGAGTGCCTCTGTCGGAAATTATAGTCTTCGGGACACCGTGCAGACAGACTATGCGGGAAAGATAAATCCTGGCAAGCCTCTGAGTGGTGTAGGTTGTCTTCACTGGAATAAAGTGTGCTACTTTGGTCAACCTGTCAGTGATGACCCATATGGCATCATTCCCGTGTCGTGACCGAGGTAATCCGACAATAAAATCCATCCCTATTTCATCCCATTTCCACTCAGGTATTTTGTTAGGTTGCAGTAGTCCGGCTGGTCTCTGATGTTCAGCTTTTATGCGTTGACATGAGTTGCAACATGCAATGAAAGCGGCTGTGTCCCTCTTCATACCATGCCACCAAAATCTCTCCTGAATATCCTTATACATTTTGGTTCCTCCAGGGTGGATCGAATATGGAGTGGTGTGTGCTTCAGTTAAAACTTGCTGTTTAAGGTCTTCTATGTTTGGCACGCATAGCCTTTCTCCGTACCATAATATTCCTTCATTGTCTATGAAGAATTCCGAGGCCTTGCCCATACTCAACTTCCTTTTAATTCCTTCAATGCTGGGGTGACCGGACTGAGCCTCTTTAATTTTCTCCACAAGGTGTGGTTGTATTTCCAAGTTTGATATGGTGCCTTCTGCTACCATTATCAAGTTGTGTTTGACAAATTCTTGATGGAATTCGGGCCTCAAGCTGTGCAGATAGTTCCCGTCGGAGCTGGGGTTCCGACTCAGGGCATCGGCCACTGCGTTTGCTTTCCCTGGATGGTAATGGATACCAACATCGTAATCCTTTACCAATTCTAACCAGCGGCGTTGCCGTAAATTTAGTTCTGGCTGCGTAAAAATGTATTTGAGGCTTTTGTGATCCGTATATATCTCACATCGATTTCCAAGTAGAAAATGCCTCCATTCCTTGAGTGCATGAATAACTGCTGCCATTTCTAAATCATGAGTGGGATAATTTTCCTCGTGTTTGCGAAGTTGCCTTGAAGCGTAGGCGACAACCTTGCCTTCTTGCATCAACACGCATCCGAGACCCTTTCTGGATGCGTCACAAAATACTTCAAAATTCTTGTGTATATCGGGTACAATTAATACTGGTGCTGTTGTTAATTTCCGCTTTAGCTCTTGGAAACTTTTCTCGCAGGCTTCTGTCCATTCAAATTTCTTATCTTTCTTGAGTAACTGTGTCATAGGCTTGGATAAGGTGGAAAATCCTTCAATAAATCTGCGGTAATACCCTGCCATTCCCAAGAAACTTCGTATGTCTGTTACGCTGGCTGGTGACTTCCAGTCAAGTACGGCCTTGACTTTCTCTGGGTCCACTGCTATACCGCCTTGAGTCAGCACGTGGCCTAGAAAACCTACTTGTCTTAGCCAAAATTCGCACTTGCTGAACTTGGCATACAATTGGTGTTTCCTTAGCTCTCCTAGTACAATCCTGAGATGTTCTGCGTGCTCTTCTGGTGTTTTGGAGTATACCATAATATCGTTGATGAATACTATGACGAATTTGTCCATAAACTTCATAAATACTTTGTTCATGAGGTGAACAAAATATGCCGGGGCGTTAGTTAATCCAAATGGCATCACTGTGAACTCATACAGTCCATATCTGGAGGTGAAGGCTGTTTTGGGGATATCTTCCGTTCGTACCTTCAATTGATGGTATCCTGACCTTAAGTCAATTTTTGAGAATACCTTGGCCTGAGCAAGTTGATCAAACAAATCGTTTATCCTTGGCATCGGGTATTTGTTTTTGACTGTGACCATGTTAAGAGCTCGATAGTCGATACACAATCTCAGCGTTCCATCCTTCTTCTTGGCAAATAAAATTGGTGATCCCCAAGGTGAGGAGCTGGCCCGAATGTATCCTTTATCCAGTAATTCCTTTATTTGTTTCTTCAATTCGATCAACTCGGATGGTGCCATTCTGTATGGTTTCTTGTATATGGGGGTGGTTCCTGGTACTAGCTCAATGCGGAATTCTATTTCTCGATCTGGTGGCATGCCTGGCAGCTCTTCAGGGAATACATCTGGAAATTCACACACTACTGGAACCTTGTTTAGCTCAGAAACGTCCACCTTATTTAATCTCGGTTGCCGGGGTCTTTTTCCTTCCTTGGCTGATACTCTTATTGTCTTCCCTTGGTGGTGTGTGAGAATCACGGTCCTGTTGAAACAGTCGATAAAACCTTTGTTGGTGGTTAGCCAATCCATCCCTAGGATGACATCCAGTCCTTTATTTTCCAATACAATAAGATTTGTGTAAAACTCCAATCCTTCAAACTCAATGACCACATTCTGACAGTAATTCTGAGAAACTTGCTGAATCCCAGGGGACTTGATTATTATGGATTTCTCCAAAGGAAGCATCGAAAAATTATTTTGCAAAGCAAAACTTTTCGAGATGAAAGAGTGAGAAGCTCCAGAATCAAACAAAACCATTGTAGGTATTGTGTTGACAGGAAACGTACCGAGTACGATATCCGGAGCATTTTGTGCCTCCTCTTTGGTTACGTGGTTCAGATGACCCTTCCTGTGGTTATTGTTGGGATTGAAATTGTTTCATTTGGGCGCTGAATTATTGCCGCCGTTGTTCGGCTTTGGGGTTGAGTTCCTTGGCTTGGGGCACTGTTTGGCATAATGCCCTTCTTCTCCACAAGCGTAACAAGTAACGCCGGGGCGATAGGTGAATTCCTTGTCCCTTGCATGAAAATTCTTGATTGGGCGTGAGACATTGGATGAGAATTTGGGTGTCCCACCCCTTTTAAAATCTATCTTGCTTCGGTGATTGCGAGTGTGATTAGTCTGGTCCCTTTTTCGCTTGCGGATATCTTCCAGACTGCGTCTCTCATTTTCCAGAGTAATGGCCTTGTCCACCAGCGTTTTAAAATCAGGAAAAGTGTGCACGACTAGTTGGCATTTAAGTGCGGGCGCCAGACCGTCAAGGAATTTCTCCATCTTCTTGATTTCAGTCATACGCTCCTCATTGGCGTAGCGGGATAATAGGGTAAATTGACTGTTGTAATCTGACACTGTCATGTTCCTTTGTTTGAGGTCATCAAATTCTCTCTTCTTGATTTTCATAATACTCTTAGGAATATGTGCACCACGGAAACCTTCCTTGAAATCATCCCAGGTTATGTCATTTTCGTTGGGATGCATGTGCAGAAAATTCTCCCACCACGATGCGGCTGCTCCTGTGAGATAGTGTGGAGCATATAGTACTTTCTCGAGATCTGAACACTTTGCAATAATTAATTTCCTCTCCATATCCCGAAGCCAGTCCTCGGCTTCAAGAGGCTTGTCAGTGTGAGAAAATGTTTGAGGACGTGTCTTCTGTAGCTCAGATAACTTGGAATGTTGCTGATACTGTCCATGATGATTCCCCATGTTGTTGACTTGGTTCATCATCTCGCGATGTTGTTGCTGACTCTGTTCATAAAGGCGGCACATTTGTGAAAGTGCCGATTCACTGCCTTGTTGGCTTGACTGTCCCTGAGTGAACTCATTGTTGGGTTGAGTATCATGAATTTCCTCTGGTGGAGTTGGCATGGAACGTGTCCAAGGACGAGACATTTTTCACTCTGGGAAAAGTATTTTTGTAAAACTCTTAAGAAAAGCGGAAAGAGTCGCAAAAATAAAACCATAAATGCATAAAGCTGGCAGATATTATTAAATACCCAAGCTTACTTAAGAAAAACAAACCGACTTGCGCATGGAGAAGGACTGCACATTACATATCTTACACGCGGGTGGTAATTATACAGTACATCACTCAGGATATGCGTACATAATCCTGACATGTTATTAAGGCTACTGCACTTCTCCAGATCCTACATGATGCGCAAACAGGCTACTTCTCACAACCTATGCACATATCTTACAAAGCGGTACAATACACGGCAGCTAAGCGTACTCAGGCAGAGATGTTGACGATCTCCCTTGCCCTGCCGAGGGCGAGGCGTAGCGAGGTTGGGGACTCGACTTCCTCCTCGCTAATGGGTTCCATACGTGTAGTGTTGTGCAGAGCGGACGGAGCGGTTGCCAGGGGCGGAGCAACACGTACAGGAGTGGGCGCGAAGGTTGGTGTAGTGCACGCTGGAGTGGGTGCAATGACTTAGTTAAATTCTTCGGTAGAAGGCAGGCGACTAGTAGGCGTAAAAGATGCTGATGATGAGACAAAAGTCGGTGGCGGAGCGATGGGTAGGAGCTCCCTCCTGTTGGCAGCACAGCCATGGACTGAGTCCATGCGGGTAGCTACGAAGTCGTCCACCAGGTTGTCGAAGGCTGCCTCCAGGGCCCGGAGATACTCAAGGAGCATCTCAAAAGCCTCGTCTCGTTCTCCTCTGGGGCAGGAGTATGCGTAGTGACAGGTGTAAGGCACATGGCACGGAAGATAACGGTAACGACGAGTCTTCATCACGGGAAGGACATCCCTGAGACGAGCTATCGCCTCGCGGGCTGCCATCTGCATAGCATGCCTCTCTGTAGGCATAGCTCTTCCCACGAACCGGAAGCGGCGTGACTCACCACGCCCTCCCCTGAACTGCACCGCGGCCTGGTGCATGGTCAGACTGTCGTTGACTCGGTGCTGGTAGAGTGTGAAGACTGGGCGCACAGATGGCCCCATCGCGACCTGAACGATGAAAGAAAGAAGCTTGACGAACCCATCGGGCACGTTGGCGAAGGTCTGAGACTCGCAGCTGACGTCGGCCATCTACAAAAGTAGGCAAAATTCTGCGGGGTCAGATCATAAATTTATGCTGACTGACAGAAAATGACTACAATTGCAAAAGCATAAAATAGCCCTGTCATGCTAATAACTAATTAGCGATCGCACCTAGTGGCTTCCTACAGTCAGCCTGGCTCTGGTACCAAGCTTGTCACGGCCGGTTTTCCAATAAAAATATTTATTGATAAACCAGTCTTTTGAGTCCAGTATGAGAGAAATCCTCCTCACTGGTAGACAATTTCTTGATACAATAAGCCAGTAGCATAAAATATATTACAGGGTTGAACTGCGGTCGCTCAACCAAATTATTACAAGCACGCCAATAATCATACATAATGGCGGACAGGACATAGTGGTGTGGAGACATACTACTGACTCATGGATAGGTTGGTGGTGGAAAAGCACAGCGGGAAGGGAAATACAAGACTCTAAGAATATCATTTCATCGAACGTCGAGGTGAGGCTCGATAAATTTATTTGGTAGCGGAAGCGGTTATAAAACAGTGGCCAAATCCAGGGTCGCACGAGACTGACTGGGACTCCTCTAAGTGTCGGACTCGCTATCGAACTCTTCATCCATGAGATCACCTTCGTCAGCATCTGGCCAAATCAACAAGCCAGTGAGTACTTTGAAAGTACTCGCAAGACAGTTCAGACGTAAGATATAACAAATGCGTGCATGGATGCAACATGATTAATTCCTTAATGCACAATAAATAAAATTGGCTTAACGGGTAAGTAAAAAGGGATACGGCGGTAGTCCGCCTGAAATTCCACAGAACATAAATAAGGACCGATCGGGTGTCTGAAGCGACGCCTCGAAAGGTGAATGATGCCACAGTCGGGCATCTTAGTGACACCACATAAAGGGCTTTAAAAGAAATGCCACGGTCGGATATCTGAGCGACATCGCAGAAAGGGCTTTAAAAGTAATGCCACAGTCGGACGTCTGAGCGACATCGCAGAAAGGGCTTTAAAAGAAATGCCACAGTCGGACGTCTGAGCGACATCGCAGAAAGGGCTTTAAAAGAAATGCCACAGTCGGACGTCTGAGCGACATCGCAGAAAGGGCTTTTAAAGAAATGCCACAGTCGGACGTCTGAGCGACATCGCAGAGAGGGCTTTTAAAGAAATGCCACAGTCGGACGTCTGAGCGACATCGCAGAAAGGGCTTTAAATTCACCAGTAAACAATACTCATAATAAACATTCAATCCATGAGAATAAACGGGTTAGTCCATCCACAGGGATAATCATTCAATCAGACTTAGCACTCATGCGGTCCACCGGAGTCTCTGTCATCAAAGCTGACAATTGATTAGGATAAGATGGAACGAAACTTGACATGGAAGAGATGATTTGGAGGAATATATGACTCTGCAGAGTTTGTACAAATTTTTCCCACAGCCAACGGATTTCCGTAGTCACGAAGGACTAGTTCCGTTTATGGTATTTCGGAAGAAAACACAGCTAATCGGTACACACCCATCCTACCTCCCGATGCTAGGAATCACCCTAGTCATCGTCCAAGAAAAACTTTTGAGACGGGGAGATCACAATCTCGAATAGCATGGGATCAAATTTATATACGCGCGCTCTAAGGGGTGCCCCCCTCTCGGTCCCAACCGGAAACACCCATGCCCCCTGACCGGATGACTGGCTTTATTCCAGGGCCATGGAACCATCATCATGGCCTCTCCTCTTTGGTGTGTACCATGAAAGCGGTTTGCAACTTACTAAACCATATTCCTTGCGGAAAACATGTGGTAGTACAAGGAAGGAAATGACAGGTACTGGACCGATATGGTTTGACACTGAAGTCACATAGTCTGGCGTAAGACTGGCATGCTACAACACTGCCATCGTACCCATCCTCATGCCAACACATGGCCATTCATATTCACATTCATCCACGTATGGATCATCGAACTCACTCACCTTATTATCACATAAAATAATGTTCATCGGTATGCTCACCAACATGCCATGAAACTAACTAAATGCAAAACATGCCAAGACACTCATCATATCAAAAGTTCAAACATGCTTGCCTGGTTCAGAGTAGTCGGAGCCTAGCTCGGTGAAGTTCGCGGCTCCATCAACTCCTTCGGTATCTACGGTTTAAAGAAAATATATGCGCTAACGTAAATACCAAGGAGAGCACAGAAGGTAAACCAAATATTTTTCAAATAAATCTGATAAAAAACTAGACAAAATTTTAAAGAGAACAGAAGAAGAATCAATCAAAAATACTTTTCTGATTAAAAGTTATAAGGGTTTTTGTCCAGGGACTTATCTGTAATGAAACAGAAGATTTCCAGGGGCTAGTTTATAAAAACAGAAAACGCTTCGGTAGCGACTACGCCAGCCCGAAGAGAAAACGCATTTGGCAGTAGGCGTTTTCAGATAACGCTTCGTTTAGAAAGGACAGAGAGGCTGACAGCGGGTCCCACTTGTCATGTTTAAATTTTCAAATGGGAGGGACGAGGCTCGTCGGCGCCCGAGAGCTGCTGTGGTCGCCGGCGGCGAACCACGGCGAGGCATGGGGATCAGAGGTTACCAATGTGCTCACCGTGTCCTTCCGCAACGGTGGGTGGTGGTGTTGGTCGCCGGTGAGCACCACGTCGACGGCGGTCTCAACTCCGGCGGACGGTGGTTCGGGCGTGGATGGAGCTCGTCGGAGAGGGCTGCAAAGATTAAATTGAGGTGGGGGTTAGACTACTGGGTGCAAGAGAGGGCTACGGACGAGGTTTGGGCGCCGGAGGTGGCCTCACCGAAGTGAATCGAGCTGGAGGCCGAGGCGGATCGGGGCGGCCGGAGCTGGGGAAGGAGACCTCCTCGAGGTCCCCCTAGTGGCCTGGCGGGGCTTTGGTGAGGAGTGGTGATGCTGCGTGCACGAGGGTGAGCTCGGGGCCCTTTTTATAGGCGGCCCGAGGCGGTTGCCATGAACGGAGATTTCCGGCGAGCGATTACGGTGGCGCAGTGCTCGGTCGGGGTGGTTAGGGAGTCGAGCGTCATCACGGAGGTTCAATGGGCCCGTTTTAGTGCTAAACTGGCCGGGGTTTGGGTGTTTGGGTCGAGCCCGACGGAACGGGGTGGCGCGGGCCCGTCGGCGGCAGAGAGCGCGCTCCGTGCGTGCTGCGCCACGGCGACGGTGCCGCATGCGTGCGCTGGCACGGAGAAGGCCACGCGGAGCCACCAGAGGATTTGGGCGGTGCCGAACGGCGTTGCGCCGCCGTTCTCCTCCCTGTCGGCCGTTACGGGGAGCCGGCCGCCGCAAGACACGCCGGCGCAGGCGGGCCAGGGCGCCACCGACGCCAGGGTCGCGCTAAGTGCGCGTGTGAAGCTTCGGACAAGCAAGCGAGGCCGCGAGCAACGTGCCAAGTGCACTGTGGCCGCGTGACTGAAACTGTCGAAACTGAAAACTGAATTTCTGAAAGTGCAAGGAAAACAGTGCATGCAAGGTGTTCGACAGAATGATCCAGGCATGTAGGGATTTTTCCTTGAGCTGATTTTTGGTGGAGTGGCTTCTCATTGCTCAAATAGGCTGTCTGAATTTTGGTGGAATTTTTGGAGGAGTGTAGATATGAATTTCACCAAATTTGGCAAATCTGGTCCAAACTTGCAGAGACTGAATTTTGAAAATTTTGAAAAGAGGAGGAGTGGATCAAGATGGTTCTGGGTTATGGATGCTAAGGACAATCCAGGAGAATTGGTTTGAGGTCAAAACTCAAATGCAATAGGGCACTTGCTTTGAAAATCTCTCAGGCTCCAAATAATTTTCAGAATTGAATTGAGGGGAAAAATAATTAGAATAAAAATCCAAAACCAGTTTGGATTAGTTGGGACAGAGAATTTAGGTTGATCACAAGTTGTAGGGGAGGTTTTGGAGGGGTTTTACCACATGGGCAAAAATGCCAAGTCATGGTGGTTCCAAGATATGAAAATCCCAAATTTTCATAGAGCTTCACTTCAAAAAAAAATCTCTCCTCAAAACCACAAAGTTTTTGATAAAAACCAAATAAAAATTTTGGAGTGTCACAACACCTACCCCCTTAGGAAAAATCTCGTCCCCGAGATTTCAGCTGATCCTTAAATAAGTGTGGATGCTCTGTCCGAAGAAAATCCTCGCTTTCCCAAGTTGCTTCACTGTCGGTGTGATTGCTCCACTGGACTTTGAAAAACTTGATGGTTTTCTGTCGGGTCCTCCTTTCAGACTCCTCTAATATTCTTATGGGACGTTCTCGATAAGTGAGGTCTGGCTGTATGTCAATGTTCGCATGAGATACTTGTTTCTCTGGGTTGCTTACGCACTTCCTTAATTGAGAAACGTGGAACACGTCGTGAATGTTGGACAAGTCTTCGGGTAAGTCTAGCTGGTAGGCTACAGTGCCTCTTCGTGCCACTATGCAAAATGGTCCAATGAATCTTGGTGCTAATTTTCCTTTAATCTTAAACCGTTGCAATCCTCTCATCGGGGATACTCTCAAGTATACGAATTCACCGGGTTCGAAGCTGACCCTACGATGTTTCTGGTCATAATAACTTTTCTGTCGACTTTGAGCGGTCTTAAGTCGGTCCCTGATTAGCTTGACTTTTTCCTCGGCTTCTCTGAGCATATCTGGTCCGAAGATGCGGCTGTCTCCGGTCTCTGACCAATTTAACGGGGTACGACATCTCCTTCCGTATAGGGCTTCGAAAGGAGCCATTTGCAGGCTGGCCTGGTAACTGTTGTTGTATGTGAACTCGGCATATGGCAGGCTATCCTCCCAACTGGTTCCATAGGTGAGGACACATGCTCTCAGCATGTCTTCTAAAACCTGGTTTACGCGTTCTGTTTGTCCATCAGTCTGTGGATGGTATGCGGTACTGAAGGCTAGTTGGGTTCCCAGAGCCTGTTGTAATTGCTCCCAAAATCTTGAGACGAACTGAGTGCCTCTGTCGGAAATTATAGTCTTCGGGACACCGTGCAGACAGACTATGCGGGAAAGATAAATCCTGGCAAGCCTCTGAGTGGTGTAGGTTGTCTTCACTGGAATAAAGTGTGCTACTTTGGTCAACCTGTCAGTGATGACCCATATGGCATCATTCCCGTGTCGTGACCGAGGTAATCCGACAATAAAATCCATCCCTATTTCATCCCATTTCCACTCAGGTATTTTGTTAGGTTGCAGTAGTCCGGCTGGTCTCTGATGTTCAGCTTTTATGCGTTGACATGAGTCGCAACATGCAATGAAAGCGGCTGTGTCCCTCTTCATACCATGCCACCAAAATCTCTCCTGAATATCCTTATACATTTTGGTTCCTCCAGGGTGGATCGAATATGGAGTGGTGTGTGCTTTAGTTAAAACTTGCTGTTTAAGGTCTTCTATGTTTGGCACGCATAGCCTTTCTCCGTACCATAATATTCCTTCATTGTCTATGACGAATTCCGAGGCCTTGCCCATACTCAACTTCCTTTTAATTCCTTCAATGCTGGGGTGACCGGACTGAGCCTCTTTAATTTTCTCCACAAGGTGTGGTTGTATTTCCAAGTTTGATATGGTGCCTTCTGCTACCATTATCAAGTTGAGTTTGACAAATTCTTGATGGAATTCGGGCCTCAAGCTGTGCAGATAGTTCCCGTCGGAGCTGGGGTTCCGACTCAGGGCATCGGCCACTGCGTTTGCTTTCCCTGGATGGTAATGGATACCAACATCGTAATCCTTTACCAATTCTAACCAGCGGCGTTGCCGTAAATTTAGTTCTGGCTGCGTAAAAATGTATTTGAGGCTTTTGTGATCCGTATATATCTCACATCGATTTCCAAGTAGAAAATGCCTCCATTCCTTGAGTGCATGAATAACTGCTGCCATTTCTAAATCATGAGTGGGATAATTTTCCTCGTGTTTGCGAAGTTGCCTTGAAGCGTAGGCGACAACCTTGCCTTCTTGCATCAACACGCATCCGAGACCCTTTCTGGATGCGTCACAAAATACTTCAAAATTCTTGTGTATATCGGGTACAACTAATACTGGTGTTGTTGTTAATTTCCGCTTTAGCTCTTGGAAACTTTTCTCGCAGGCTTCTGTCCATTCAAACTTCTTATCTTTTCTTGAGTAACTGTGTCATAGGCTTGGATAAGGTGGAAAATCCTTCAATAAATCTGCGGTAATAACCTGCCATTCCCAAGAAACTTCGTATGTCTGTTACGCTGGCTGGTGACTTCCAGTCAAGTACGGCCTTGACTTTCTCTGGGTCCACTGCTATACCGTCTTGAGTCAGCACGTGGCCTAGAAAACCTACTTGTCTTAGCCAAAATTCGCACTTGCTGAACTTGGCATACAATTGGTGTTTCCTTAGCTCTCCTAGTACAATCCTGAGATGTTCTGCGTGCTCTTCTGGTGTTTTGGAGTATACCAGAATATCGTTGATGAATACTACGACGAATTTGTCCATAAACTTCATAAATACTTTGTTCATGAGGTGAACAAAATATGCCGGGGCGTTAGTTAATCCAAATGGCATCACTGTGAACTCATACAGTCCATATCTGGAGGTGAAGGCTGTTTTGGGGATATCTTCCGTTCGTACCTTCAATTGATGGTATCCTGACCTTAAGTCAATTTTTGAGAATACCTTGGCCTGAGCAAGTTGATCAAACAAATCGTTTATCCTTGGCATCGGGTATTTGTTTTTGACTGTGACCATGTTAAGAGCTCGATAGTCGATACACAATCTCAGCGTTCCATCCTTCTTCTTGGCAAATAAAATTGGTGATCCCCAAGGTGAGGAGCTGGCCCGAATGTATCCTTTATCCAGTAATTCCTTTATTTGTTTCTTCAATTCGATCAACTCGGATGGTGCCATTCTGTATGGTTTCTTGTATATGGGGGTGGTTCCTGGTACTAGCTCAATGCGGAATTCTATTTCTCGATCTGGTGGCATGCCTGGCAGCTCTTCAGGGAATACATCTGGAAATTCACACACTACTGGAACCTTGTTTAGCTCAGAAACGTCCACCTTATTTAATCTCGGTTGCCGGGGTCTTTTTCCTTCCTTGGCTGATACTCTTATTGTCTTCCCTTGGTGGTGTGTGAGAATCACGGTCCTGTTGAAACAGTCGATAAAACCTTTGTTGGTGGTTAGCCAATCCATCCCTAGGATGACATCCAGTCCTTTATTTTCCAATACAATAAGATTTG
>NC_041392.1:30566144-30567050 GCF_002162155.2 Triticum dicoccoides | reverse complement strand
GGTAGACAATTTCTTGATACAATAAGCCAGTAGCATAAAATATATTACAGGGTTGAACTGCGGTCGCTCAACCAAATTATTACAAGCACGCCAATAATCATACATAATGGCGGACAGGACACAGTGGTGTGGAGACATACTACTGACTCATGGATAGGTTGGTGGTGGAAAAGCACAGCGGGAAGGGAAATACAAGACTCTAAGAATATCATTTCATCGAACGTCGAGGTGAGGCTCGATAAATTTATTTGGTAGCGGAAGCGGTTATAAAACAGTGGCCAAATCCAGGGTCGCACGAGACTGACTGGGACTCCTCTAAGTGTCGGACTCGCTATCGAACTCTTCATCCATGAGATCGCCTTCGTCAGCATCTGGCCAAATCAACAAGCCAGTGAGTACTTTGAAAGTACTCGCAAGACAGTTCAGACGTAAGATATAACAAATTCGTGCATGGATGCAACATGATTAATTCCTTAATGCACAATAAATAAAATTGGCTTAACGGGTAAGTAAAAAGGGATACGGCGGTAGTCCGCCTGAAATTCCACAGAACATAAATAAGGACCGATCGGGTGTCTGAAGCGACGCCTCGAAAGGTGAATGATGCCACAGTCGGGCATCTTAGCGACACCACATAAAGGGCTTTAAAAGAAATGCCACGGTCGGATATCTGAGCGACATCGCAGAAAGGGCTTTAAAAGTAATGCCACAGTCGGACGTCTGAGCGACATCGCAGAAAGGGCTTTAAAAGAAATGCCACAGTCGGACGTCTGAGCGACATCGCAGAAAGGGCTTTAAAAGAAATGCCACAGTCGGACGTCTGAGCGACATCGCAGAAAGGGCTTTTAAAGAAATGCCACAGTCGGACGTCTGAGAGACATCGCAGAAAGGGCTTCTAAAGAAATG
>NC_041392.1:30564161-30565983 GCF_002162155.2 Triticum dicoccoides | reverse complement strand
GTGATTAGTCTGGTCCCTTTTTCGCTTGCGGATATCTTCCAGACTGCGTCTCTCATTTTCCAGAGTAATGGCCTTGTCCACCAGCGTTTTAAAATCAGGAAAAGTGTGCACGACCAGTTGGCATTTAAGTGCGGGCGCCAGACCGTCAAGGAATTTCTCCATCTTCTTGATTTCAGTCATACGCTCCTCATTGGCGTAGCGGGATAATAGGGTAAATTGACTGTTGTAATCTGACACTGTCATGTTCCTTTGTTTGAGGTCATCAAATTCTCTCTTCTTGATTTTCATAATACTCTTAGGAATATGTGCACCATGGAAACCTTCCTTGAAATCATCCCAGGTTATGTCATTTTCGTTGGGATGCATGTGCAGAAAATTCTCCCACCACGATGCGGCTGCTCCTGTGAGATAGTGTGGAGCATATAGTACTTTCTCGAGATCTGAACACTTTGCAATAATTAATTTCCTCTCCATATCCCGAAGCCAGTCCTCGGCTTGAAGAGGCTTGTCAGTGTGAGAAAATGTTTGAGGACGTGTCTTCTGTAGCTCAGATAACTTGGAATGTTGCTGATACTGTCCATGATGATTCCCCATGTTGATGACTTGGTTCATCATCTCGCGATGTTGTTGCTGACTCTGTTCATAAAGGCGGCACATTTGTGAAAGTGCCGATTCACTGCCTTGTTGGCTTGACTGTCCCTGAGTGAACTCATTGTTGGGTTGAGTATCATGAATTTCCTCTGGTGGAGTTGGCATGGAACGTGTCCAAGGACGAGACATTTTTCACTCTGGGAAAAGTATTTTTGTAAAACTCTTAAGAAAAGCGGAAAGAGTCGCAAAAATAAAACCATAAATGCATAAAGCTGGCAGATATTATTAAATACCCAAGCTTACTTAAGAAAAACAAATCGACTTGCGCACGGAGAAGGACTGCTCATTACATATCTTACACGCGGGCGGTAATTATATAGTACATCACTCAGGATATGCGTACATAATCCTGACATGTTATTAAGGCTACTGCACTTCTCCAGATCCTACATGATGCGCAAACAGGCTACTTCTCACAACCTATGCACATATCTTACAAAGCGGTACAATACACGGCAGCTAAGCGTACTCAGGCAGAGATGTTGACGATCTCCCTTGCCCTGCCGAGGGCGAGGCGTAGCGAGGTTGGGGACTCGACTTCCTCCTCGCTAATGGGTTCCATACGTGTAGTGTTGTGCAGAGCGGACGGAGCGGTTGCCAGGGGCGGAGCAACACGTACAGGAGTGGGCGCGAAGGTTGGTGTAGTGCACGCTAGAGTGGGTGCAATGACTTGGTTAAATTCTTCGGTAGAAGGCAGGCGACTAGTTGGCGTAAAAGATGCTGATGATGAGACAAAAGTCGGTGGCGGAGCGATGGGTAGGAGCTCCCTCCTGTTGGCAGCACAGCCATGGACTGAGTCCATGCGGGTAGCTACGAAGTCGTCCACCAGGTTGTCGAAGGCTGCCTCCAGGGCCCGGAGATACTCAAGGAGCATCTCAAAAGCCTCGTCTCGTTCTCCTCTGGGGCAGGAGTATGCGTAGTGACAGGTGTAAGGCACATGGCACGGAAGATAACGGTAACGACGAGTCTTCATCACGGGAAGGACATCCCTGAGACGAGCTATCGCCTCGCGGGCTGCCATCTGCATAGCATGCCTCTCCGTAGGCATAGCTCTTCCCACGAACCGGAAGCGGCGTGACTCACCACGCCCTCCCCTGAACTGCACCGCGGCCTGGTGCATGGTCAGACTGTCGTTGACTCGGTGCTGGTAGAGTGTGAAGACTGGGCGCAC
>NC_041392.1:30542089-30562385 GCF_002162155.2 Triticum dicoccoides | reverse complement strand
GGACGTCTGAGCGACATCGCAGAAAGGGCTTTTAAAGAAATGCCACAGTCGGACGTCTGAGAGACATCGCAGAAAGGGCTTCTAAAGAAATGCCACAGTCGGACGTCTGAGCGACATCGCAGAAAGGGCTTTTAAAGAAATGCCACAGTCGGACGTCTGAGCGACATCGCAGAAAGGGCTTTAAATTCACCAGTAAACAATACTCATAATAAACATTCAATCCATGAGAATAAACGGGTTAGTCCATCCACAGGGATAATCATTCAATCGGACTTAGCACTCATGCGATCCACCGGAGTCTCTGTCATCAAAGCTGACAATTGATTAGGATAAGATGGAACGAAACTTGACATGGAAGAGATGATTTGGAGGAATATATGACTCTGCAGAGTTTGTACAAAAATTTTCCCACAGCCAACGGATTTCCGTAGTCACGAAGGACTAGTTCCGTTTATGGTATTTCGGAAGAAAACACAGCTAATCGGTACACACCCATCCTACCTCCCGATGCTAGGAATCACCCTAGTCATCGTCCAAGAAAAACTTTTGAGACGGGGAGATCACAATCTCGAATAGCATGGGATCAAATTTATATACGCGCGCTCTAAGGGGTGCCCCCCTCTCGGTCCCAACCGGAAACACCCATGCCCCCTGACCGGATGACTGGCTTTATTCCAGGGCCATGGAACCATCATCACGGCCTCTCCTCTTTGGTGTGTACCATGAAAGCGGTTTGCAACTTACTAAACCATATTCCTTGCGGAAAACATGTGGTAGTACAAGGAAGGAAATGATAGGTACTGGACCGATATGGTTTGACACTGAAGTCACATAGTCTGGCGTAAGACTGGCATGCTACAACACTGCCATCGTACCCATCCTCATGCCAACACATGGCCATTCATATTCACATTCATCCACGTATGGATCATTGAACTCACTCACCTTATTATCACATAAAATAACGTTCATCGGTATGCTCACCAACATGCCATGAAACTAACTAAATGCAAAACATGCCAAGACACTCATCATATCAAAAGTTCAAACATGCTTGCCTGGTTCAGAGTAGTCGGAGCCTAGCTCGGTGAAGTTCGCGGCTCCGTCACCTCCTTCGGTATCTACGGTTTAAAGAAAATATATGCGCTAACGTAAATACCAAGGAGAGCACAGGAAGTAAACCAAATATTTTTCAAATAAATCTGATAAAAAACTAGACAAAATTTTAAAGAGAACAGAAAAAGAATCAATCAAAAATACTTTTCCGATTAAAAGTTATAAGGGTTTTTGTCCAGGGACTTATCTGTAATGAAACAGAAGATTTCCAGGGGCTAGTTTATAAAAACAGAAAACGCTTCGGTAGCGACTACGCCAGCCCGAAGAGAAAACGCATTTGGCAGTAGGCATTTTCAGATAACGCTTCGTTTAGAAAGGACAGAGAGGCTGACAGCGGGTCCCACTTGTCATGTTTAAATTTTCAAATGGGAGGGACGAGGCTCGTCGGCGCCCGAGAGCTGCTGTGGTCGCCGGCGGCGATCCACGGCGAGGCATGGGGATCAGAGGTTACCAATGTGCTCACCGTGTCCTTCCGCAACGGTGGGTGGTGGTGTTGGTCGCCGGTGAGCACCACGTCGACGGCGGTCTCAACTCCGGCGGACGGTGGTTCGGGCGTGGATGGAGCTCGTCGGAGAGGGCTGCAAAGATTAAATTGAGGTGGGGGTTAGACTACTGGGTGCAAGAGAGGGCTACGGACGAGGTTTGGGCGCCGGAGGTGGCCTCACCGAAGTGAATCGAGCTGGAGGCCGAGGCGGATCGGGGCGGCCGGAGCTGGGGAAGGAGACCTCCTCGAGGTCCCCCTAGTGGCCTGGCGGGGCTTTGGTGAGGAGTGGTGATGCTGCGTGCACGAGGGTGAGCTCGGGGCCCTTTTTATAGGCGGCCCGAGGCGGTTGCCGTGTTCCGGCGAGCGATTACGGTGGCGCAGTGCTCGGTCGGGGTGGTTAGGGAGTCGAGCGTCATCACGGAGGTTCAATGGGCCCGTTTTAGTGCTAAACTGGCCGGGGTTTGGGTGTTTGGGTCGAGCTCGACGGAACGGGGTGGCGCGGGCCCGTCGGCGGCAGAGAGCGCGCTCCGTGCATGCTGCGCCACGGCGACGGTGCCGCATGCGTGCGCTGGCACGGAGAAGGCCACGCGGAGCCACCAGAGGATTTGGGCGGTGCCGAACGGCGTTGCGCCGCCGTTCTCCTCCCTGTCGGCCGTTCGGGGAGCCGGCCGCCGCAAGACACGCCGGCGCAGGCGGGCCAGGGCGCCACCGACGCCAGGGTCGCGCCAAGTGCGCGTGTGAAGCTTCGGACAAGCAAGCGAGGCCGCGAGCAACGTGCCAAGTGCACTGTGGCCGCGTGACTGAAACTGTCGAAACTGAAAACTGAATTTCTGAAAGTGCAAGGAAAACAGTGCATGCAAGGTGTTCGACAGAATGATCCAGGCATGTAGGGATTTTTCCTTGAGCTGATTTTTGGTGGAGTGGCTTCTCATTGCTCAAATAGGCTGTCTGAATTTTGGTGGAATTTTTGGAGGAGTGTAGATATGAATTTCACCAAATTTGGCAAATCTGGTCCAAACTTGCAGAGACTGAATTTTGAAAATTTTGAAAAGAGGAGGAGTGGATCAAGATGGTTCTGGGTTATGGATGCTAAGGACAATCCAGGAGAATTGGTTTGAGGTCAAAACTCAAATGCAATAGGGCACTTGCTTTGAAAATCTCTCAGGCTCCAAATAATTTTCAGAATTGAATTGAGGGGAAAAATAATTAGAATAAAAATCCAAAACCAGTTTGGATTAGTTGGGACAGAGAATTTAGGTTGATCACAAGTTGTAGGGGAGGTTTTGGAGGGGTTTTACCACATGGGCAAAAATGCCAAGTCATGGTGGTTCCAAGATATGAAAATCCCAAATTTTCATAGAGCTTTACTTAAAAAAAATCTCTCCTCAAAACCACAAAGTTTTTGATAAAACCAAATAAAATTTTTGGAGTGTCACAACATTGCCATTCAAGTTGAGGAGCCGAATTGTTTCCTGAAGGACGCGAAGATCCATTGCCATTCAAGCTTGGCATGCTGTATTGGGTGGAGCATTCAAGGATGAAGTCTGTGGTGCCCATTGTCCCCTCCCAGATGTTTGCCCTGATTTCTTCTTCTTATTCTCAACAGTCTCCCAACCACCCTGGACCTAGATGCAGGACAGTAGGATCAGTTATCAGTTATCAATTTATCACAATGGCAGCAAGTTGGGAAAATTGTTTGATCAGTTTAGGTATATATAATTAGGTTATGAACCAAATATAGACCACACAAGCAGTAATTGGCAATGGACGGCATGTTATAGAATTGAGCATGGTAACATTAAGGAAACCTGAGACAAGCAACTAAACAGTTGGCAGCATGAATATATCATCCGTCTTAACTATATGAGACGAGACTAGTTCATTCTTTTCAACAAAGATGAGACTTGTTCATAGTTGGACTATGTAATTAATCTACGCTCCAAGCAAGTCAAAGAAGAAATACAAGAAATTAAATCAAACAAAAACCCAACGGGTATATATCTAACCTCTGTTCACTCGCCCGGACTGTGTAATCTAAGCTCCAAGCTCATCGAACTAACCGAATGCTCAAAATAGGCTTTCGCCCTATTATATATATTAATGTAGGGACATTTACATCTATGCCCCTAATTTGCGCCCACTCTCAGATTTACCCCTAATTTCAAAGCCTGCTCAAATTTGCCCCTTCGCCGTTAGGTGCACTTACAGAAATTCCCTTCTGTGTCGTTACCGTTCGGTCAAAGCATGTCAAAGTCAGTCAATGGGCTTTGACTGTCCTGAAAAAAATAGCAAAAAAATTCTAAAAAATCTGAAAATTTGTGGGATCAAAGATACTCAGGTATGCAAGGTGCGTGCAAAGTTTCGTGCTGTTTGTACATTCCAGGAGCTCGTTTCAGAGGAAAAACAATAAATATGTAGGCTTGTGAACAATAAATTCAAAAAATAGCAAGAAAATTCAAAAAAATATGAAATTTTTTGGCATCAAAGAGGCTCGGGTCTGCAAGTTGCGTGCAATTTTTTGTTGTGTTTGGACATTGGAGGGGCTTGTGGAGAAAAAAACAAAATTTGGCTCGGGAAAAAACTTGGGAAAAAATAACTATTTTGTTTTTTCTTGCTAGAGCTCCTTGCATGTCATTTGATCACAAAAACTTGCAAGTACCTTGTGCACCCAAGCCACTTTGATGCCAAAAAATTTCATATTTTTTAAAATTTTCTTGCTATTTTATTTCAAATTTATTGTTCATAAGCATGCAGATTAACTGTTTTTCCTCGCCACGAGCTCCTGGAATGTCCAAATAGCACGAAAATTTGCACACACCTTGAGCACATGAGTATCTTCGATCTCACAAAATTTTAGATTTTTTTGCTATTTTTTCCAGGACGGTCAAACTTGTTTGACCGGACGGTAACGGCGCAGAAGGGCATTTCTATAAGGGTACCTAACGGCGGAGGGGCAAATTTGAGCAGGCTTTCGAATTAGGGGTATATCTGATTAGGTGGTTCGAGTTAGGGACAGAAATGCAAATGGCCCATTAATGTATCAACCAGACGATTCAATTGCCGGGGTCTCAGCACAAGCACGCCCAAATGATACAAAAGAGAAAATAATGCCAACCACATCGGATCAGTGAAAACAATGATGAACCGCAACCGTTGTGACAACCGGAAAATTCTCACCACGCTCCTAGCACTCCGGAACGCAGCATACCAAGCAACACCTTCAAGAAGGAACACGACAACGACGACGCTTCCCGGACTTGTCCCAGGGTTTCCCTGTTAGGGAACGTAGCAGAAATTCAAAATTTTCCTACGTAACACCAAGATCTATCTATGGAGAGACCAGCAATGAGTAGAAAGGAGAGTGCATCTACATACCCTTGTAGATCGCTAAGCGGAAGCGTTCAAGTGAACGGGGTTGATGGAGTCGTACTCGTCGTGATTCAGATCACCGATGATCCTAGTGCCGAACGGACGGCACCTCCGCGTTCAACACACGTACAGCCCGGTGACGTCTCCCACGCCTTGATCCAGCAAGGAGAGAGGGAGAGGTTGAGGAAGACTCCATCCAACAGCAGCATAACGGCGTGGTGGTGGTGGAGGAGCGTGGCAATCCCGCAGGGCTTCGCCAAGCACCATGGGAGAAGAGGAGGAGGGAGAGGGGCAGGGCTGCACCAACGAGAGATCAAATTGCGTGTTATGGGCAGCCCCATGCCTCAATATATATAGGGGGAGGGGAGGGCTGCGCCCCCTTTAGGGTTTCCCACCCCAAGGGGCGGCGGCCAGCCTCTAGATGGCATCTGGTGCGGCGGCCAAGAGGGGAGGGAGGAGTCCATCCTCCCCAAGGCACCTCGGAGGTGCCTTCCCCCTTGAGGACTCTTCCCTCTAGGGTTCCCTAGGCGCATGGGCCTCTTGGGGCTGGTGCCCTTGGCCCATGTAGGCCAAGGCGCACCCCCTACAGCCCATGTGGCCCCCCGGGGCAGGTGGCCCCACCCGGTGGGCCCCCGGGACCCTTCCGGTGGTCCTGGTACAATACCGAAGACCCCGAAACTTGTCCCGATGGCCGAAACAGGACTTCCTATATATAAATCTTTACCTCCGGACCATTCCGGAACTCCTCATGACGTCCGGGATCTCATCCGGGACTCCGAACAACATTCGGTTACCACATACAAGCTTCCTTTATAACCCTAGCGTCATCGAACCTTAAGTGTGTAGACCCTACGGGTTCGGGAGACATGCAGACATGACCGAGACGTTCTCCGGTCAATAACCAACAGCGGGATCTGGATACCCATGTTGGCTCCCACATGTTCCACGATGATCTCATCGGATGAACCAGGATGTCAAGGACTTAATCAATCCCGTACTCAATTCCCTTTGTCTATCGGTATGTTACTTGCCCGAGATTCGATCGTCGGTATCCAATACCTTGTTCAATCTCGTTACCGGCAAGTCACTTTACTCGTTCCGTAACACATCATCCCGTGATCAACTCCTTGGTCACATTGCGCATATGATGATGTCCTACCGAGTGGGCCCAGAGATACCTCTCCGTTTACATGGAGTGACAAATCCCAGTCTCGATCCGCATAAAACAATAGATACTTTCGGAGATACCTGTAGTGCACCTTTATAGTCACCCAGTTACGTTGTGGCGTTTGATACACCCAAAGCATTCCTACGGTATCCAGGAGTTACACGATCTCATGGTCAAAGGAAGAGATACTTGACATTGGCAAAGCTCTAGCATACGAACTACACGATCTTTGTGCTAGGCTTAGGATTGGGTCTTGTCCATCACATCATTCTCCTAATGATGTGATCCCGTTATCAACGACATCTAATGTCCATAGCCAGGAAACCATGACCATCTGTTGATCATAACGAGCTAGTCAACTAGAGGCTCACTAGGGACATATTGTGGTCTATGTATTCACACGTGTATTACGATTTCCGGATAATACAGTTATAGCATGAATAAAAGACAATTATCATGAACAAGGAAATATAATAATAATACTTTTATTATTGCCTCTAGGGCATATTTCCAACAGTCTCCCACTTGCACTAGAGTCAATAATCTAGTTCACATCGCCATGCGATTAACACTCACAGGTCACATCGCCATGTGACTAATACCCAAGAGTTTACTAGAGTCAGTAGTCTAGTTCACATCACTATGTGATTAATACTCAATGAGTTTTATGTTTGATCATGTTGCTTGTGAGAGAGGTTTTAGTCAACGTGTCTGAACCTTTCAGATCCGTGTGTGCTTTACAAATCTCTATGTCATCTCCTAGATGCAGCTACCACGCTCTATTTGGAGCTATTCCAAACAGCTGTTCTACTTGGAGCTATTCTAAATTGTTGCTCCATCATACGTATCCGGTATCTCTACTCAGAGCTATCCGGATAGGTGTTAAGCTTGCATCGACGTAACCCTTTACGACGAACTCTTTTACCACCTCCATAATCGAGAAAATTCCTTAGTCTACTAGTTACTAAGGATAACTTTGACCGCTGTCCTGTGATCCATTCATGGATCACTCTTGTACCCCTTGACTGACTCATCGCAAGGCACACTTCAGGTGCGGTACACAGCATAGCATACTGAAGAGCCTACGTCTTAAGCATAGGGGACGACCTTCGTCCTTCCTCTCTATTCTGCCGTGGTCGAGCTTTAAGTCTTAACTTCGTACCTTACAACTCAGGCAAGAATTCCTTCTTTGACTGGTCCATCTTGAACACCTTCAAGATCATGTCAAGGTATGTGCTCATTTGAAAGTACCATTAAGCGTTTTGATCCATCCTCATAGATCTTGATCCTCAATGTTCAAGTAGCTTAATCCAGGTTTTCTATTGAAAAACACCTTTCAAATAACCCTATATGCTTTCTAGAAATTCTACATCATTTCTGATCAACATATACTCATCAGAAATTCTATAGTGCTCCCACTCACTTCTTTGGAAATACAAGTTTCTCATAAACTTTGTACAAACCCAAAATCATTGATCATCATCAAAGCATACATTCCAACTCCGAGATGCTCACTCCAGTCCTTAGAAGGATTGCTGGAGCTTTGCATACTTATTAGCATCTTTCGGGATTGACAAAACCTTCCGGTTGTATCACATACAACCTTTCCTCATTAAAATCGTCGAGGAAACAATGTTTTGACATCCTATCTGCAAGATTTCATAAATGCAGCTAATGCTAACATGATTCCGACGGACTTAAGCATCACTACGGATGAGAAAATCTCATCGTAGTCAACTCCTTGAACTTGTGAAAAAAAAAACTTTTCGCCACAAGTCGAGCTTCATAGATGGTGACATTACCATCCACGTCCGTCTTCTTCTTAAAGATCCATTTATCTCAACGGCTTGCCGTCCATCGGGCAAGTCCACCAAAGTCCATGGATCCGTTCTCGGATTTTATGGCCTCGAGCCATTTATTGGAATCCGGGCCCACCATCGCTTCTCCATAGCTCGTAGGTTCATTGTTGTCTAGCAACATGACCTTCAAGACAGGATTACGTACCACTCTGAAGTAGTACGCATCCTTGTCATCCTACGAGGTTTGGGAGTGACTTGATCCGAAGTTTCATGATCAATATCATAAACTTCCACTTCAATTGGTGTAGGTGCCACAGGAACAACTCCCTGTGCCCTGTCACACACTAGTTGAAGAGACGGTTCAATAACCTCATCAAGTCTCCACCATCCTCCCACTCAATTCTTTCGAGAGAAACTTTTCCTCGAGAAAGGACCCGATTCTAGAAACAATCCATATTGCTTTCGGATCTGAATTAGGAGGTATACCCAACTGTTTTGGGTTTCCTATGAAGATGCATTTTATCCGCTTTGGGTTCGAGCTTATCAACCTGAAACTTTTTCATATAAGCGTCGCAGCCCCAAACTTTTAAGAAACGACAACTTAGGTTTCTCTAAACCATAATTCATACGGTGTCATCTCATCGGAATTACGTGGTGCCCTATTTAAAGTGAATGTGGTTGTCTCTAATGCCTAACCCATGAATGACAGTGGTAATTCGATAAGAGACATCATGGTATGCATCATATCCAATAGGGTGCAGTTATGATGTTCGGACACATCATCACACTATGGTGTTCCAGGCTGTATTAGTTGTGAAACTATTTCCACAATGTCTTAATTCTGTGCCAAACTCGTAATTCAGATATTCATCTCTATGATCATATCACAGACATTTTATCCTCTTGTCACAATGATCTTCTACTTCACTCTGAAATTATTTGAACCATTCAATAATTCAGACTTGTGTTTCATCAAGTAAATATTCTCAACATCTACTCGAATCATCTGTGAAGTAAGAACATAACGATATTCACTGCATGCCTCAACACTCATTGGACTGCACACATCAAAATGTGTTGCTTCCAATAAGTTGCTATCTTGTTCCATTTTACTGAAACCGAGGCTTTTCAGTCATCTTGCCTAAGTGGTATGATTTGCATATCTCAAGTGATTCAAAATCAAGTGAGTTCAAATGGTCCATTTGCATGGAGTTTCTTCATGCATATATACTAATAGACATGGTTCGCATGTCTCAAACTTTTCAAAAATGAGTGAGTCCAAAGATCCATCAATATGGAGCTTCTTCATGCGTTTTATACCATTATGACTTACATGGCAGTGCCACAAGTAAGTGGTACTATCATTACTATCTTATATCTTTTGGCATGAAAATGTGTATCCCTACGATCAAAATTCAATAAGCCATTCCTTTAGGTGCAAGAGCACTTATTCAGGTTTAATACTAATCTTGATGGTAGAGGGAGCGTGCGATGTTAGATCACATCAAACTTGGAAACACTTCCAACACGTATCGTCAGCTCACCTTTAGCTAGTCTCCGTTTTATTCCGTAGCTTTTATTTCGAGTTACTAACACTTAGCAACCGAACCGGTATCTAATACCCTGGTGCTACTAGGAGTACTAGTAAAGTACACATTAACATAATGTATATCCAATATACTTTTATCGACCTTGCCAGCCTTCTCATCTACCAAGTATCTAGGGTAATCCTGCTCCAGTGGTTGTTCCCCTTATTACAGAAGCACTTAGTCTCGGGTTTGGGTTCAACCTCGGGTTTCTTCATTGGTGCAGCAGCTGATTTGCCGTTTCATGAAGTATCCCTTCTTTCCCTTGCCCTTCTTGAAACTAGTGGTTTCATCAACCATCAACCATTGATGCTCCTTCTTGATTTCTACTTTCGCGATGTCAAACAACGCGAATACCTCAAGGATCATCATCTTTATCCTTGATATGTTATAGTTCATCACGAAGCTCTAGCAGCTTGGTGGCAATGACTTTGGGGAAACATCACTATCTCATCTGGAAGATCAACTCCCACTCGATTCAAGTGATTGTTGCACTCAGACAATCTGAGCACAAGCTCAACGATTGAGCTTTTCTCCCTTAGTTTGCAGGCTAAGAAAATCGTCGGAGGTCTTATACCTCTTGACGTGGGCACGAGCCTGAAATCCCAATTTCAGCCCTCGAAACATCTCATATGTTCCGCGACATTTCAAAAACGTCTTTGGTGCCTCTACTTAAACCATTTAATTGAACTATCACGTAGTTATCAAAACGTGTATGTCCGATGTTCGCAACATCGACAAACGACGTTGGGGTTCAGCACACTGAGCGGTGCATTAAGGACATAAGCTTTCTACTGATCGCATAATCGCTACTATCAACTTTCAACTATATTTTCTCTAGGAACATATCTAAACAGTGGAACTAAAGCGCGAGCTTACGACATAATTTGTAAAAGGTCTTTTGACTATGTTCAGGATAATTAAGTTCATCTTATGAACTCCCACTTAGATAGACATCCCTCTGGTCATCTAAGTGATCACATGATCCGAGTCAACTAGGCCGTGTCCGATCATCACGTGAGACGGACTAGTCATCATCGGTGAACATCTTCATGTTGATCGTATCTACTATACGACTCATGCTCGACCTTTCGGTCTCCGTGTTCCGAGGCCATGTCTGCACATGCTAGGCTCGTCAAGTTAACCCTAAGTGTTTTCGCTGTGTAAAACTGTCTTACACCCGTTGTATGTGAACGTAAGAATCCATCACACCCGATCATCACGTGGTGCTTAGAAGCGACGAACTGTAGCAACGGTGCACAGTTAGGGGAGAACACTTCTTGAAATTTTGTAAGGGATCATCTTATTTACTACCGTCGTCCTAAGCAAACAAGATGCATAAACATGATAAACATCACATGCAATCAAATACAGTAGTGACATGATATGGCCAATATCATATGGCTCCTTTGATCTTCATCTTCGGGGCTCCATGATCATCTTGTCACCGGCATGACACCATGATCTCCATCATCATGATCTCCATCATCGTGTCTTCATGAAGTTGTCACGCCAACGACTACTTCTACTTCTATGGCTAACGCGTTTAGCAATAAAGTAAAGTAAGTTACATGGCGTTCTTCAATGACACGCGGGTCATACAAAAAATAAAGACAACTCCTATGGCTCCTGCCGGTTGTCATACTCATCGACATGCAAGTCGTGAATCCTATTACAAGAACATGATCAATCTCATACATCACATATCATTCATCACATTCTTCTTGGCCATATCACATCACATAGCATACCCTGCAAAAACAAGTTAGACGTCCTCTAATTGTTGTTGCATGTTTTACGTGGCTGCTATGGGTTTCTAGCAAGAACGTTTCTTACCTACGCAAGACCACAACGTGATATGCCAATTGCTAATTACCCTTCATAAGGACCCTTTTCATCGAATCCGTTCCGACTAAAGTGGGAGAGACTGGCACCCGCTAGCCACCTTATGCACCAAGTGCATGTCAATCGGTGGAACCTGTCTCACGTAAGAGTACGTGTAAGGTCGGTCCGGGCCGCTTCATCCCACAATACCGTCGAAACAAGATTGGACTAGTAACGGTAAGCATATTGAACAACATCAATGCCCACAACTACTTTGTGTTCTACTCGTGCAAAGAATCTACGCAATAGACCTAGCTCATGATGCCACTGTTGGGGAACGTAGCAGAAATTCAAAATTTTCCTACGTAACACCAAGATCTATCTATGGAGAGACCAGCAACGAGTAGAAAGGAGAGTGCATCTACATACCCTTGTAGATCGCTAAGCGGAAGCGTTCAAGTGAACGGGGTTGATGGAGTCGTACTCGTCGTGATTCAGATCACCGATGATCCTAGTGCCGAACGGACGGCACCTCCGCGTTCAACACACGTACAGCCCGGTGACGTCTCCCACGCCTTGATCCAGCAAGGAGAGAGGGAGAGGTTGAGGAAGACTCCATCCAACAGCAGCATAACGGCGTGGTGGTGGTGGAGGAGCGTGGCAATCCCGCAGGGCTTCGCCAAGCACCATGGGAGAAGAGGAGGAGGGAGAGGGGCAGGGCTGCACCAACGAGAGATCAAATCGCGTGTTATGGGCAGCCCCATGCCTCAATATATATAGGGGGAGGGGAGGGCTGCGCCCCCTTTAGGGTTTCCCACCCCAAGGGGCGGCGGCCAGCCTCCAGATGGCATCTGGTGCGGCGGCCAAGAGGGAAGGGAGGAGTCCATCCTCCCCAAGGCACCTCGGAGGTGCCTTCCCCCTTGAGGACTCTTCCCTCTAGGGTTCCCTAGGCGCATGGGCCTCTTGGGGCTGGTGCCCTTGGCCCATGTAGGCCAAGGCGCACTCCCTACAGCCCATGTGGCCCCCCGGGGCAGGTGGCCCCACCCGGTGGGCCCCCGGGACCCTTCCAGTGGTCCCGGTACAATACCGATGACCCCGAAACTTGTCCTGATGGCCGAAACAGGACTTCCTATATATAAATCTTTACCTCCGGACCATTCCGGAACTCCTCTTGACGTCCGGGATCTCATCCGGGACTCCGAACAACATTCGGTTACCACATACAAGCTTCCTTTATAACCCTAGCGTCATCGAACCTTAAGTGTGTAGACCCTACGGGTTCGGGAGACATGCAGACATGACCGAGACGTTCTCCGGTCAATAACCAACAGCGGGATCTGGATACCCATGTTGGCTCCCACATGTTCCACGATGATCTCATCGGATGAACCACGATGTCAAGGACTTAATCAATCCCGTACTCAATTCCCTTTGTCTATCGGTATGTTACTTGCCCGAGATTCGATCGTCGGTATCCAATACCTTGTTCAATCTCGTTACCGGCAAGTCACTTTACTCGTTCCGTAACACATCATCCCGTGATCAACTCCTTGGTCACATTGCGCATATGATGATGTCCTACCGAGTTGGCCCAGAGATACCTCTCCGTTTACACGGAGTGACAAATCCCAGTCTCGATCCGCATAAAACAATAGATACTTTCGGAGATACCTGTAGTGCACCTTTATAGTCACCCAGTTACGTTGTGACGTTTGATACACCCAAAGCATTCCTACGGTATCCAGGAGTTACACGATCTCATGGTCAAAGGAAGAGATACTTGACATTGGCAAAGCTCTAGCATACGAACTACACGATCTTTGTGCTAGGCTTAGGATTGGGTCTTGTCCGTCACATCATTCTCCTAATGATGTGATCCCGTTATCAACGACATCCAATGTCCATAGCCAGGAAACCATGACTATCTGTTGATCATAACGAGCTAGTCTACTAGAGGCTCACTAGGGACATATTGTGGTCTATGTATTCACACATGTATTACGATTTCCGGATAATACAGTTATAGCATGAATAAAAGACAATTATCATGAACAAGGAAATATAATAATAATACTTTTATTATTGCCTCTAGGGCATATTTCCAACATTCCCCTGGTACGCGAAGGGGCATGGGGTAAGGGGTATACCCGACACCCTTAAGGAAGGAACAGTGGCGCCCACAGGCATCACTGCGTCGGTGTCGGTCAAGCCGACAAGGATTTCCCCTGACTGCCAACCAAGCACGACCCCGGACGATCCATCGCACTCCATCAATGAGGAGCGGTAGAGTCAGCAGCCACTCAGGAGGGAACAATCTCCACCACCCTCGGCGGTAACTGACCAGATGCAACATCAGAAGCAAACCAGGCAACCTAGGCCCGGCCGTGCCCAAAAAGGGATCGTGAAGCTCCTGTCGCCTCGCTGCAGTCAGCGTGTCGGCGTCTCTACCACCACCAGCATGAGCCGCACCTCCTTTTGCTGGAGACAACGCATGCAAACCCAACATGTCCAGCTCAGGCCAAGATGGGGCCCAAAAGGGCCTAGATCTGGGCCGGGAGGGCACCACCGCCAGCCGACGCGATGTCCCGCGGCCAAGCAGCTGCGCCACCGCCACCTCACCACCCGACAGGGCGCTACCCGAGACTACACACCACTGCCGATCCGTAAAAGGCCAAGGGGCACCACCGCCAGCCGCCTCCAACCGAGCCGGATCGCCGTGCGGGGTGCGGCGGGCGGCATTCGCTGCTGGCACCACAAGGGTTGAGGGGGTTAAGGACGGCGCTGTAAGGAGGGAGAGAAGCCCCTAGTCTCCTCGCTCGGTTAGATGACACGGGGGGAGGGAGATCCGAAATCTCGGCTAGATTTGGAAATTTTCAACTAACTGAATCCTCTTAAAAGCAAAAAAACCAAAACCTAATAACAATAATAATAATAATAATAAAATAATCATGCCTAATTCACAAATCACACCTCATCAGTCCTTGCCCCGATGGATGGATCGAGCAAAAACAAATCACCAGGTGAAACAATTGATTCGCCCCCAGCCCCAGCCATCGCGCGGATCCCCAAAGTAGCATAGACATCTCTGAACCGCGGCAATGAGGGGGGGCTCTCACTGTGGTTCTCGCTGTTGGCGGGATGCCCGCCGTAGCGTCTACTTCCAGACATCGCGAGGATTCGCTCTGCTCTTGCTTCTAGTGTCGAGCGGAGCTGCCACTTTCCTTTCCTTTTAAGCTGGATGGAAATCACTTTAAACCCTGGCGACCAAAGTAGACATCCCCTTTATTTCCAGCTCATGTCTCTGCTTTGTAGACTATACAATTAAAAAGAAGGAAATTTATTTGTTTCCCTTTATTGCGGATTTATTAGTTTCCCTTAATTTACAGATAAGAGTTATAAAAGAATAATAGGTTTGAAAGCCTTTACCACTTGCCCTCTACTTCGAATCTTCTCCCCCCTGCACTATTCTATATATACGAGTCAGATCAATACATAATATTATTAAAACGGTTTCAATATTTTGTATATGCATGTTCTGTCCTATTGATTTTTTGAACCACATGATAATACCTTTTAATGTTTATTAAACCGACCCAGTTAGAGATAAGGAGTAAGAGCATCTACCCGTAAAAAAAGGAATCAGAGCATTTACAACTAGAGCCCTCAAAGCCGCCCCACAACCAGCCCAACCATTTGGGATATCCGCAAAACCCATATCTAGACGTATGTGGGGCGAGTATGGCGAGGCTTGGACACTGTCGCCACGTCGTATCGGCGTGCTATGGCCCAGGCCACCCACACTCCTCCTAAAAAACTCCACCTGCGTCTAACAAAACCTAGTCAAAACCTTAGTCGTCTCGCCCTCTCCGGCCCGCTCCCGTCCCCTCTCCTTCCTCTTCAATATCTTGTGCCTACTCCATCATGGCCAGGTCCGGCCACAACTCCAACAGCGAGCCCCATCTTAATTAGTAGAAAGCTTGTACAACATGCGAGAGGGCCAACTTTCACGCGCGCGCAGACACACACACAAACTCTGACACACACATACGAATGAATGAATTTGTTAATGGTACGAAACTTTTTCTTAAATTATACAATTTAAAAAAAATTATAAAGCAATTTAAAAAATTCATGAACATATTTTTTAATGTGTAAATATTTCATTTAAATGGCACAAACATTTTTTTGGAATCAGATAAAACATTTCAATTGAAATTATGAGAACAACTTTATTTTAGATTGTATGAACAATATTAAAGTGTCACAAACATATGCTTGAAACATGTATACATTTTTGGAAAATGTTGGGAACATTTTATTAACACTATGAAACATTTCCTATTACATATGGAATATCGGTCCCTCTCCATGTTGAATCATAACGATACTTCAAGTGTGAAGTTTTTCTTTCCAGATAGATACATCCCAAGAAAGATGAAAATCAAGTATCACATCTACAAGGAGTTGAGGAGCTGATATCGCCTCAAAATGCAAACTCTGACTTCTTACGTGTTCCCAAAGATGAACATTGCCATTCAAGTTGAGGAGTCGAATTGTTTCCTGAAGGATGTGAAGATCCATTGCCATTCAAGTTTGGCATGTTGAATTGGGTGGAGCATTCGAGGATGAAGTCCGTGGTGCCCATTGTCACCTCCTAGATGTTTGCCCTGATTTCTCCTTCTTATTCTCAATAGTCTCCCAACCAGGCACGGAGCTGGATGCAGGACAGTAGGATCAGTTATCAGTTTATCACAATTGCATCAAGTTGGGCAAATTGTTTGATCAGTTTAGGTATATATAATTAGGTTACGAACCAAATATAGACCAAGCAAGCAGTAATTGGCAATGGACAACATGTTATAGAATTGAGCATGGTAACGTTAAGGAAAACCTGAGACAAGCAATCAAACAGTTGGCAGCATGAATGTATCATCGGTCTTAACTATATGAGATGAGACTAGTTCATACTTTTCGAAAAAGATGAGAGTCATTCATAGTTGGACTATGTAATTAATCTACGCTCCAAGCAAGTCAAAGAAGAAATCTGAGAAATCAAATCAAATAGAATCCCAACGGATATATATCTAATCTCTGTTCACTCACTCGGACTGTGTAATCTAAGCTCCAAGCACATGGAACTAACCGAATGCTCAAAATAGTCTTCCGCCCTGCTATATATATTAATATATCAACCACACGATACAATTGCTGGGGTCTCAGCACAAGCACGCCCAAACGAAACAAAAGAGAAAATAATGCCAACGACATCGGATCAGTGAAAATGATGATGAACCGCAACCGTTGCGACAACCGAAAAATTCTCACCATGCTCCTAGCACTCCAAAACGCAGCATACCAAGCAGCACCTTCAAGAAGGAACACGACGACGACGACACTGCCCGGACTTGTCCCAGGGTTTCCCCTGGTACGCGAAGGGGGTATACCCAACGCCCTTAAGTAAGGAACGATGGCGCCCATGGGCATCACTGCAATAGTGTCGGTCAAGCCGACAAGGATTTCCCCCGACTGCCAACCAACCACGACCGCGGACGGTCCATCGCACTCCATCAATGAGGAGCGGTAGAGTCGGCAGCCATGTGGGAGGGGACAATCTCCACCTCGGCGGTAACTAAACAGATGCAACATCAGAAGCAAACCAGGCAACCTAGGCCAAGCCGTCCCCAAAATGGGCTCATTAAGCTCTCGTCGCCCCGTTGTAGTCAGTGTGTCGGTGTCTCTACCACCACCGGCATGATCCGCACCTCCTTTTGCTGGAGACGATGAAGGCAAACCCAAATAGCTTGCTCAGCCCCAGATGGGGCCCAAAAGGGCTAAGATCTGGGCCGGGACGCCGCCGCCGCCAGCTGCCGCGCCACCCCGCGGCCAAGCAGCCGCGCCACCGCCACCTCAACACCCGACATTGCGCTACCCGAGAGGACACACCGTCACTGGATCCATGAATGGCCAAGGGGCACCGCCGCCAGCCGCCTCCACCCAAGTCGGATCGCCGTGTGGGGTGCGGCGGGGGGAGTTGGTGCATTCACCGCTGGCACTACAAGGTTTGAGGGGGTTAAGGGGGGCGCTGTAAGGAGGGAGAGGAGCCCCTAGTTGCCACGCTCGGTTAGATGACGTGGGGGGAGGGAGATCCGAAATCTCGGCCAAATTCTAGTGTTGAGCGGAGCTGCCACTTTCCTTTCCTTTTGAGCTGGATGGAAATCACTTCAAACCCTCGCGACCAAAGTAGACATCCCCTTTATTTCCAGCTCACGTATCTGCTTTGTAGACCATACAATTAGAAAGAAGGAAATTTATTTGTTACCCTTTTTTGCAGATTCATTTGTTTCCCTTAATTTACAGATAGTAAGAGTTATGAAATAATAATAGATTTAAAACCCTTTACAACTTGCCCACTACTTCAAATCGTTCTCCCCTGCACTATTCTATATATACGAGTTAGATCAATACATAATATCATTATTAAGGTTTTGATATTTTGTATATACATGTTCTTTCCTATCGATTTTTTTGAACCAAGTGATAATACCTTTCTATGTCCATTAAACCGACCCCACCACCTTAAGTTAGAGACAAGGCGTAAGAGCAATTACCCATAAAATAGGAATAAGAGCATTTACAAGTAAAGCCCTCAAAGCTGCCCCACAACCAGCCCAACCGTTTGGGCTGTCCGGAAAACCCATAACTAGACGTATGTGGGGCGGGTATGGCGAGGCTTGGACGCTGCCACCACGTCGTATCGGCCTGCTATGCCCCACGCCACCCACCACTCCCCTAAAAAACTACACCCGCGTCTAACAAAACCTAGTCAAAACCTTAGTCCTCTCGCCCTCTCCGGTCCCCTCTCGTCCCCTCTCCTACCTCTACAATCTCTTCTGCCTACTCCATCATGGCCAGGTCCAGCCACAATTCCGAATGCGAGCCCCATCTTAATATGTAGAAAGCTAGTACAACATGCGAGAGAACCAACTTTCACGAGCGCGCGCGCACACACACACACAAACTATGACACACATATGAATGAGTGAATTTGTTAATGGTACGAAACTTTTTCTTAAATTATACAATTTTTAAAAAATTTATAAAGCAATTTAAAAAATTCCATGAACATATTTTTTAATGTGTAAATATTTGATTTAAATGGCTGAAACATTTTTTGGAATGAGATAAAACATTTCAATTGAAATTACGAGAACAACTTTATTTTAGATTGTACGAACAATTATTAAAGTGTCACAAACATATACTTTAAATGTCTATACATTTTTTGAAAATGTTGGGAACATTTTTTTAATACTATGAAACATTTCCTATTATATATGAAATATGGGTCCCTCTCCATGTTGAATCATAACGATACTTCAACTGTGAAGTTTTTCTTTCTTTCCAAATAGGTACATCCCAAAAAGATTCAAATCAAGTATCACATCTACAAGGAGTTGAGGAGCAGATATCGCCTCAAAATGCAAAATCTGACTTCTTACGTTTTCCCAAAGATGAACATTGCCATTCAAGTTGAGGAGCCGAATTGTTTCCTGAAGGACGCGAAGATCCATTGCCATTCAAGCTTGGCATGCTGTATTGGGTGGAGCATTCGAGGATGAAGTCTGTGGTGCCCATTGTCCCCTCCCAAATGTTTGCCCTGATTTCTTCTTCTTATTCTCAATAGTCTCCCAACCACCCTGGACCTAGATGCAGGACAGTAGGATCAGTTATCAGTTATCAATTTATCACAATGGCAGCAAGTTGGGCAAATTGTTTGATCAGTTTAGGTATATATACTTAGGTTATGAACCAAATATAGACCAAGCAAGCAGTAATTGGCAATGGACAGCATGTTACAGAATTGAGCATGGTAACGTTAAGGAAACCTGAGACAAGCAACTAAACAGTTGGCAGCATGAATATATCATCCGTCTTAACTATATGAGACGAGACTAGTTCATTCTTTTCAACAAAGATGAGACTTGTTCATAGTTGGACTATGTAATTAATCTACGCTCCAAGCAAGTCAAAGAAGAAATACAAGAAATCAAATCAAATAAAAACCCAACGTGTGTATATGTAATCTCTGTTCACTCGCCCGGACTGTGTAATCTAAGCTCCAAGCACATCGAACTAACCGAATGCTCAACATAGGCTTTCGCCCTGTTAGATATATTAATGTATCAACCACACGATTCAATTGCTGGGGTCTCAGCGCAAGCACGCCCAAACGATACAAAAGAGAAAGTAATGCCAACCACATCGGATCAGTGAAAACGATGATGAACCGCAACCGTTGTGACAACCGGAAAATTCTCACCACGCTCCTGGCACTCCGGAACGCAGCATACCAAGCAACACCTTCAAGAAGGAACACGACGATGACGATGCTTCCCGGACTTGTCCTAGGGTTTCCCCTGGTACGCGAAGGGGCATGGGGTAAGGGGTATACCCGACGCCCTTAAGGAAGGAACAGTGGCGCCCACAGGCATCACTGCGTCGGTGTCGGTCAAGCCGACAAGGATTTCCCCTGACTACCAACCAACCACGACCACGGACGATCCATCGCACTCCATCGATGAGGAGCGCTAGAGTCAGCAGCCACGCAGGAGGGGACAATCTCCACCGCCCTCGGCGGTAACTCACCACATCCAACATCAGAAGCAAACCAGGCAACCTAGGCCCGGCCGTGCCCAAAAAGGGCTCGTGAAGCTCCCGTCGCCTCGCCGCAGTCAGCGTTTCAGCGTCTCTACCACCACCAGCATGAGCCGCACCTCCTTTTGCTGGAGATGACGCAGGAAAACCCAACATGTCCAGTTCATTCCAAGATGGCGCCCAAAAGGGCCTAGATCTGGGCCGGAAGGGCAGCGCCGCCAGCCACGCGATGTCCCGCGGCCAAGCAGCCGCGCCACCGCCACCTCACCACCCGACAAGGCGCTACCCGAGACTA
>NC_041392.1:30531854-30541738 GCF_002162155.2 Triticum dicoccoides | reverse complement strand
GAAGGGTTGAGGGGGTTAAGGAGGGCCCTATAAGGAGGGAGAGAAGCCCCTAGTCTCCTCGCTCGGTTAGATGACACGGGGGGAGGGAGATCCGAAATCTCAGCTACATTTGGAAATTTTCAACTAACTGAATCCTCTTAAAAGCAAAAAAACCAAAACCTAATAACAATAATAATAATAATAAAATAATCATGCCTAATTCACAAATCGCACCTCATCAGTCCTTGCCCCGATGGATGGATCGAGCAAAAACAAATCACCAGGTGAAACAATTGATTCGCCCCCAGCCCCAGCCATCGCGCGGATCCCCAAAGAAGCATAGACATCTCTGAACCGCGGCAAGGAGGGGGGGCTCTCACCGTGGTTCTCGCTGTTGCCGGGACGCCCGCCATAGCGTCTACTGCCAGACATCGCGAGGATTCGCTCTGCTCTTGCTTCTAGTGTCGAGCGGAGCTGCCACTTTCCTTTCCTTTTAAGCTGGATGGAAATCACTTTAAACCCTGGTGACCAAAGTAGGCATCCCCTTTATTTCCTGCTCATGTCTCTGCTTTATAGACTATACAATTAGAAAGAAGGAAATTTATTTGTTTCCCTTTATTGCGGATTCATTAGTTTCCCTTAATTTATAGATAAGAGTTATAAAAGAATAATAGGTTTAGAAGCCTTTACCACTTGCCCTCTACTTCAAATCTTCTCCCCCCTGCACTATTCTATATATATGGGTCAGATCAATACATAATATTATTATTACGGTTTCGATATTTTGTATATGCATGTTCTTTCCTATCGATTTTTTTTAACCACATGATAATACCTTTTAATGTTTATTAAACCAACCCAAGTTATAGATAAGGAGTAAGAGCATTTACCCGTAAGAAAAAGGAATCAGAGCATTTACAACTAGAGCCCTCAAAGCCGCCCGACAACCAGCCCAACCGTTTGGGCTATCCGGAAAACCCATATCTAGACGTATGTGGGGCGGGTATGGCGAGGCTTGGACACTGCCGCCATGTCGTATCGTCCTTCTATGGCCCAAGCCACCCACACTCCCCCTAAAAAACTCAACCTGCGTCTAACAAAACCTAGTCAAAACCTTAGTCGTCTCGCCCTCTCCGGCCCGCTCCCGTCCCCTCTCCTTCCTCTTCAATATCTTGTGCCTACTCCATCAAGGTCAGGTTCGGCCACAACTCCAACCGCGAGCCCCACCTTAATCAGTAGAAAGCTAGTACAACATGCAAGAGAGCCAACTTTCACGCGCGGCGTAGACACACACGCAAACTATGACAAACACATACGAATGAATGAATTTGTTAATGGTACGAAATTTTTTCTTAAATTATACAATTTTTTAAATATTTATAAAGCAATTTAAAAAATTCATGAACATATTTTTTAATGTGTAAATATTTCATTTAAATGGCACAAACATTTTTTGGAACCATATAAAACATTTCAATTCAAATTATGAGAACAACTTTATTTCAGATTGTACAAACAATATTAAAGTGTCACAAACATATGCTTGAAACGTGTATACATTTTTGGAAAATGTTGGGAAAATTTTATTAATACTATGAAACATTTCCTATTACATATGAAATATCGGTCCCTCTCCATGTTGAATCATAACGATACTTCAAGTGTGAAGTTTTTCTTTACAGATAGATACATCCCAAGAAAGATGGAAATCAAGTATCACATCTACAAGGAGTTGAGGAGCAGATATCGCCTCAAAATGCAAACTCTGACTTCTTACGTGTTCCCAAAGATGAACATTGCCATTCAAGTTGAGGAGTCGAATTGTTTCCTGAAGGATGTGAAGATCCATTGCCATTCAAATTTGGCATGTTGTATTGGGTGGGGCATTCGAGGATGAAGTCCGTGGTGCCCATTGTCCCCTCCTAGATGTTTGCCCTGATTTCTCCGTCTTATTCTCAATAGTCTCCCAACCACCCACGGACCTGGATGCAGGACAGTAGGATCAGTTATCAGTTTATCACAATTGCATCAAGTTGGGAAAATTGTTTGATCAGTTTAGGTATATATAATTAGGTTATGAACCAAATATAGACCAAGCAAGCAGTAATTGGCAATGGACAACATGTTATAGAATTGAGCATGGTAACGTTAAGGAAAACCTGAGACAAGCAATCAAATAGTTGGCAGCATGAATGTATCATCGGTCTTAACTATATGAGATGAGACTAGTTCGTACTTTTCGACAAAGATGAGAGTCGTTCATAGTTGGACTATGTAATTAATCTACGCTCCAAGCAAGTCAAAGAAGAAATCCAAGAAATCAAATCAAATAGAAACCCAACGGATATATCTAATCTCTGTTCACTCACTCGGCCTGTGTAATCTAAGCTCCAAGCTCACGGAACTAACCGAATGCTCAAAATAGTCTTCCGCCCTGCTATATATATTAATATATCAACCACACGATACAATTACTGGGGTCTCAGCACAAGCACACCCAAATGAAACAAAAGAGAAAATAATGCCAACGACATTAGATCAGCGAAAACGATGATGAACCGCAACCGTTGCGACAACCGAAAAATTCTCACCATGCTCGTAGCACTCCGGAACGCAGCATACCAAGCAGCACCTTCAAGAAGGAACACGACGACGATGACACTGCTTGGACTTGTCCCAGGGTTTCCCCTGGTACGCGAAGGGGGTATACCCAACGCCCTTACGGAAGGAACGATGGCGCCCATGGGCATCACTGCGTCAGTGTCGGTCAGGCCGACAAGGATTTGCCCATATTGCCAACCAACCACGACCCCGGATGATCCATCGCAGTCCATCAACGAGGAGCGGTAGAGTCAGCAGCCACGTGGGAGGGGACAATCTCCACCTCGGCGGTAACTAAACAGATGCAACATCAGAAGCAAACTAGGCAACCTAGGCCCGGCTGTCCCCAAAATGGGCTCATTAAGCTCTTGTCGCCCCGTTGTAGTCAGCGTGTCGGTGTCTCTACCACCACCAGCATGATCCGCACCTCCTTTTGCTGGAGACGATGCAGGCAAACCCAAATAGCCTGCTCAGCCCCAGATGGGGCCCAAAAGGGCCTAGATCTGGGCCGGGACACCGCCGCCGCCAGCCACCGCGCCACCCCGCGGCCAAGCAGCCGCGCCACCGCCACCTCAACACCCGACACTGCGCTACCTGAGAGGACACACCGTCAATGGATCCATGAACGGCCAAGGGGCACCGCCGCTAGCCGCCTCCACCCAAGTCGGATCGCTGTGTGGGGTGCGGCGGGGGAGGGGGGAGTTGGGGCATTCACCGCTGGCTCCACAAGGGTTGAGGGGGTTAAGGGGGGCGCTGTAAGGAGGGAGAGGAACCCCTAGTCGCCACGCCCGGTTAGATGACGTGGGGGGAGGGAGATCCGAAATCTAGGCCAGATTCGAAAAATTTCAACTAACTGAATCCCTTTAAAAGAAAACAAACCAAAACCTAATAACAACAATAATAATAAAATAATCCTGCCTAATTCACAAATCACTCCTCATCAGTTGTTGTCCCAATGGATGGATCGAGGAAAAACGAATAACCAGATGCAACAATTGATTCGCCCCCAGCCCCAGCCATCGCGCGGATCCACATAGAAGCATATACATCTCTAAACCGCGGCAAGGAGGGGGGCTCTCACCGTTGTTCTCTCCGTTGCCGGGAGGCCCGCCGCTGCGCCTACTACCAGACATCGTGAGGATTCGCTCTGCTCTTGCTTCTAGTGTTGAGCGGAGCTGCCACTTTCCTTTCCTTTTGAGCTGGATGGAAATCACTTTAAACCCTCGCGACCAAAGTAGACATCCCCTTTATTTCCATCTCACGTATCTGCTTTGTAGACTATACAATTAGAAAGAAGGAAATTTATTTGTTTCCCTTTTTTGCGGATTCATTTGTTTCCCTTAATTTACAGATAGTAAGAGTTATAAAAGAATAATAGATTTAAAAGCCTTTACCACTTGCCCACTACTTCAAATCGTTCTCCCCTGCACTATTCTATATATACGAGTTAGATCAATACATAATATCATTATTAAGGTTTTGATATTTTGTATATACATGTTTTTTCCTATCGATTTTTTTTGAACCAAGTGATAATACCTTTTTATGTCTATTAAACCGACCCCACCTCCTTAAGTTAGAGACAACGCATTAGAGCATTTACCCATAAAGTAGGAATAAGAGCATTTACAACTAAAGCCCTCAAAGCTGCCCCACAACCAGCCCAACCGTTTGGGTTGTCTGGAAAACCCATAACTAGACGTATGTGGGGCGGGTATGGCGAGGCTTGGACGCTGCCACCACGTCGTATCGGCCTGCTATGGCCCACGCCACCCACCACTCCCCTAAAAAACTTCACCCGCGTCTAACAAAACCTAGTCAAAACCTTAGTCCTCTCGCCCTCTCCAGTCCCCTCCCGTCCCCTCTCCTACCTCTTCAATCTCTTCTGCCTACTCCATCATGGCCAGGTCCAGCCACAATTCCGAATGCGAGCCCCATCTTAATATGTAGAAAGCTAGTACAACATGCGAGAGAGCCAACTTTCACGAGCGCGCGCGCACACACACACAAACTATGACACACATATGAATGAGTGAATTTGTTAATGGTACGAAACTTTTTCTTAAATTATACAATTTTTTTAAAAAAATTATAAAGCAATTTAAAAAAATTCATGAACATATTTTTAATGTGTAAATATTTCATTTAAATGGATGAAACATTTTTTGGTAATGATATAAAACATTTCAATCGAAATTACAAGAACAACTTTATTTTAGATTGTACGAACAATTATTAAAGTGTCACAAACATATACTTGAAACGCCTATACATTTTTTTGAAAATGTTGGGAACATTTCTTTAATACTATGAAACATTTCCTATTATATATGAAATATGGGTCCCTCTCCATGTTGAATCATAACGATACTTCAACTGTGAAGTTTTTTCTTTCTTTCCAAATAGGTACATCCCAAAAAGATTCAAATCAAGTATCACATCTACAAGGAGTTGAGGAGCAGATATCGCCTCAAAATGCAAAATCTGACTTGTTACGTTTTCCCAAAGATGAACATTGCCATTCAAGTTGAGGAGACGAATTGTTTCCTGAAGGATGCGAAGATCCATTGCCATTCAAGCTTGGCATGCTATATTGGGTGGAGCATTCGAGGATGAAGTCTGTGGTGCCCATTGTCCCCTCCCAGATGTTTGCCCTGATTTCTTCTTATTATTCTCAATAGTCTCCCAACCACCCCGGACCTGGATGCAGGATAGTAGGATCAGTTATAAGTTATCAGTTTATCACAATGGCAGCAAGTTGGGCAAATTGTTTGATCAATTTAGGTATATATACTTAGGTTATGAAACAAATATAGATCAAGCAAGCAGTAATTGGCAATGGACAGCATGTTATAGAATTGAGCATGGTAACGTTAAGGAAACCTGAGACAAGCAACTAAACAGTTGGCAGCATGAATATATCATCCGTCTTAACTATATGAGACGAGACTAGTTCATTCTTTTAAACAAAGATGAGACTTGTTCATAGTTGGACTATGTAATTAATCTACGCTCCAAGCAAGTCAAAGAAGAAATACAAGAAATCAAATCAAATAAAAACCAAACGGGTATATATCTAATCTATGATCACTCGCCCGAACTGTGTAATCTATGCTCCAAGCTCATCGAACTAACCGAATGCTCAAAATAGGCTTTCGCCCTGTTATATATATTAATGTATCAACCACACAATTCAATTGCCGGGGTCTCAGCATAAGCAAGCCCAAACAATACAAAAGAGAAAATAATGCCAACCACATCGGATCAGTGAAAACGATGATGAACCGCAACCGTTGTGACAACCGGAAAATTCTCACCACACTCCTAGCACTCCGGAACGCAGCCAAGCAACACCTTCAAGAAGGAACACGACGTCGACGACGCTTCCCGGACTTGTCCCAGGGTTTCCCCTGGTACGTGAAGGGGCATGGGGTAAGGGGTATACCCGACCCCCTTAAGGAAGGAACAGTGGCGCCCACAGGCATCACTGCGTCGGTGTCGGTCAAGCCGATAAGGATTTCCCCTGACTGCCAACCAACCACGACCCCGGACGATCCATCGCACTCCATCAATGAGGAGCGGTAGAGTCAGCGGCCACGAAGGAGGGGACAATCTCCACCGCCCTCGGTGGTAACTGACCAGATGCAACATTAGAAGAAAACCAGGCAACCTAGGCCCGGTTGTGCCCAAAAAGGGCTCGTGAAGCTCCCGTCGCCTCGCTGCAGTCAACGTGTCGGCGTCTCTACCACCACCAGCATGAGCCGCACCTCCTTTTCCTGGAGACGACGCAGGCAAACCCAACATGTCCAGCTCAGGCCAAGCTGGGGCCCAAAAGGGCCTAGATCTGGGACGGGAGGGCACCACCGCCAGACGACACGATGTCCCGTGGCCAAGCAGCCGCGCCACCGCCACCTCACCACCCGACAAGGCGCTACCCGAGACTACACACCACTGTCGGACCCGTAAAAGGCCAAGGGGCACCACCGCCAGCCGCCTCCAACCGAGCCGGATCACCGTGCGGGGTGCGGCGGGGGGGGGCATTCGCTGCTGGCACCACAAGGGTTGAGGGGGTTAAGAAGGGCGCTGTATGGAGGGAGAGAAGCCCCTAGTCTCCTCGCTCGGTTAGATGACACGGGGGGAGGAATATCCGAAATCTCGGCCAGATTTGGAAATTTTCAACTACCTGAATCCTCTTAAAAGCAAAAAAACCAAAACCTAATAACAACAATAATAATAATAAAATAATCATGCCTAATTCACAAATCACACCTCATCGGTCCTTACCCCGATGGATGGGTCGAGCAAAAACAAATCACCAGGTGAAACAATTGATTCGCCCCCAGCCCCCAGCCCCAGCCATCGCACGGATCCCCAAAGAAGCATAGACATCTCTGAACCACGGCAAGGAGGGGGGTTCTCACCGTGGTTCTCGCTGTTGCCGGGACGCCCGTCGCAGCGTCTACTACTGGACATCGCGAGCATTCGCTCTGCTCTTGCTTCTAGTGTCGAGCGGAGCTGCCACTTTCCTTTCCTTTTATGCTGGATGGAAATCACTTTAAACCTAGCGACCAAAGTAGGCATCCCCTTTATTTCCTGCTCATGTCTCTGCTTTGTAGACTATACAATTAGAAAGAAGGAAATTTATTTGTTTCCCTTTATTGCGGATTCATTAGTTTCCCTTAATTTACAAATAAGAGTTATAAAAGAATAATAGGTTTAAAAGCCTTTACCACTTGCCCTCTACTTCAAATCTTCTCCCCCCTGCACTATTCTATATATACGGGTAGATCAATACATAATATTATTATTACGGTTTCGATATTTTGTATATGCATGTTCTTTCCTATCGATTTTTTTGAACCACGTAATAATACCTTTTAATGTTTATTAAACCGACCCAAGTTATAGATAAGGAGTAAGAGCATTTACCGGTAAAAAAGGAATGAGAGCATTTACAACTAGAGCCCTCAAAGCCGCCCCACAACCAGCCCAACCGTTTGGGCTATCCGGAAAACCCATATCTAGACGTATGTGGGGCAGGTATGGCGAGGCTTGGACACTGCCGCCACGTCGTATCGGCCTGCTATGGACCAGGCCACCAACACTCCGCCTAAAAAACTCCACCCGCGTCTAACAAAACCTAGTGAAAACCTTAGTCGTCTCGCCCTCTCCGGCCCGCTCCCGTCCCCTCTCCTTCCTCTTCAATCTCTTGTGCCTACTCCATCAAGGTCAGGTCCAGCCACGACTCCAACAGCGAGCCCCATCTTAATCAGTAGAAAGCTAGTACAACATGCGAGAGAGCCAACTTTCACGCGCGCGCAGACACACACACAAACTATAACACACACATACGAATGAATGAATTTGTTAATTGTACGAAACTTTTTCTTAAATTATACAATTTTTATAAAGCAATTTAAAAAATTCATGAACATATTTTTTAATATGTAAATATTTCATTTAAATGGCACAAACATTTTTTTGGAATCAGATAAAACATTTCAATTGAAATTATGAGAACAACTTTATTTTAGATTGTACGAACAATATTAAAGTGTCACAAACATATGCTTGAAACATGTATACATTTTTGAAAAATGTTGGGAACATTTTATTAATACTATGAAACATTTCCTATTACATATGAAATATCGGTCCCTATCCATGTTGAATCATAACGATACTTCAAGTGTGAAGTTTTTCTTTCCAGATAGATACATCCCAAGAAAGATGGAAATCAAGTATCACATCTACAAGGAGTTGAGGAGCAGATATCGCCTCAAAATGCAAACTCTGACTTCTTACGTGTTCCCAAAGATGAAAATTGCCATTCAAGTTGAGGAGTCGAATTGTTTCCTGAAGGATGTGAAGATCCATTGCCATTCAAGTTTGGCATGTTGTATTGGGTGGAGCATTCGAGGATGAAGTCCGTGGTGCCCATTGTCCCCTCCTAGATGTTTGCCCTGATTTCTCCTTCTTATTCTCAATAGTCTCCCAACCACCCACGGACCTGGATGCAGGACAGTAGGATCAGTTATCAGTTTATCACAATTGCATCAAGTTGGGCAAATTATTTGATCACTTTAGGTATATATAATTAGGTTATGAACCAAATATAGACCAAGCAAGCAGTAATTGGCAATGGACAACATGTTATAGAATTGAGCATGGTAACCTTAAGGAAACCTGAGACAAGCAATCAAACAGTTGGCAGCATGAATGTATCATCGGTCTTAACTATATGAGATGAGACTAGTTCATACTTTTCGACAAAGATGAGAGTCGTTCATAGTTGGACTATGTAATTAATCTACGCTCCAAGCAAGTCAAAGAAGAAATCCAAGAAATCAAATCAAATAGAAAGCCAACGGGTATATATCTAATCTCTGTTCACTCACTGGGACTGTGTAATCTAAGCTCCAAGCTCATGGAACTAACCGAATGCTCAAAATAGTCTTCTGCCCATCTATATATATTAATATATCAACCACACGCTACAATTGCTGGGGTCTCAGCACAAGCACGACCAAATGAAACAAAGCAGAAAATAATGTCAACGACATTGGATCAGTGAAAACGATGATGAACCGCAACCGTTGCGACAACCGAAAAATTGTCACCATGCTCCTAGCACTCCGGAACGCAGCATACCAAGCAGCACCTTCAAGAAGGAACACGACAGCGACGACACTGCCCGGACTTGTCCCAGGGTTTCCCCTGGTACACGAAGGGGGTATACCCAATGCCCTTAAGGAAGGAACGATGGCGCCCATGGGTATCACTGCGTCAGTGTCGGTCAAGCCGACAAGGATTTCCCCCGACTGCCAACCAACCACGACCCCGGACTATCCATCGCACTCCATCAATAAGGAGCGGTAGACTCAGCAGCCACGAGGGAGGGGACAATCTCCACCTCGACGGTAACTAAACGGATGCAACATCAAAAGCAAACCAGGCAACCTAGGCCCGGCCGTCCCCAAAATGGGCACATTAAGGTCTCGTCGCCCCGTTGTAGTCAGCGTGTCGGTGTCTCTACCACCACCAGAATGATCTGCACCTCCTTTTGCTAGAGACGATGCAGGCAAACCCAAATAGCCTGCTCAGCCCCAGATGGGGCCCAAAAGGGCCTAGATCTGGATCGGGACGCTGCCGCCGCCGGCCGCCGCGCCACCCCGCGGCCAAGCAGCCGCGCCACCGCCACCTCAACACCCGACACTACGCTACCTGAGAGGACACGCCGTCACTGGATCCATGAACGGCCAAGGGGCACCGCCGCCAGCCGCCTCCACCCAAGTCGGATCGCC
>NC_041392.1:30497644-30531269 GCF_002162155.2 Triticum dicoccoides | reverse complement strand
GTTAATGGGGGCGCTGTAAGGAGGGAGAGGAGCCCCTAGTCGCCACGCTCGGTTAGATGACGTGGGCGAGGGAGATCCGAAATCTCGGACAGATTTGAAAATTTTCAACTAACTGAATCCCCTTAAAAGCAAACAAACCAAAACCTAATAACAATAATAATAAAAAAATAATCCTGCCTAATTCACAAATCACTCCTCATCAGTCGTTGTCCCGATGGATGGATCGAGGAAAAACGAATCACCAGATGCAACAATTGATTCGCCCCCAGCCCCAGCCATCCTGCGGATCCCCAAAGAAGCATACACATCTCCGAACCGCGGCAAGGAGGGGGGCTCTCACCGGGGTTCTCTCTGTTGCCGGGAGGCTCGCCGCTGCGCCTACTACCGGACATCGTGAGGATTCGCTCTGCTCTTGCTTCTAGTGTTGAGCAGAGCTGCCACTTTCCTTTCCTTTTGAGCTGGATGGAAATCACTTTAAACCCCGGCGACCAAAGTAGACATCCCCTTTATTTCCAGCTCATGTATCTGCTTTGTAGACTATACAATTAGAAAGAAGGAAATTTATTTGTTTCCCTTTTTTGCGGATTCATTTGTTTTCCTTAATTTACAGATAGTAAGAGTTATAAAAGAATAATAGATTTAAAAGCCTTTACCACTTGCCCACTACTTCAAATCGTTCTCCCATGCACTACTCTATATATACGAGTTAGATCAATACATAATATCATTATTAAGGTTTCGATATTTTGTATATACATGTTCCTTCCTATCGATTTTTTTAACCAAGTGATAATACCTTTTTATGTCTATTAAACCAACCCCACCTCCTTAATTAGAGACAAGGCGTAAGAGCATTTACCCATAAAATAGGAATAAGAGCATTTACAATTAAAGCCCTCAAAGCTGCCCCACAACCAGCCCAACCGTTTGGGCTGTCCGGAAAACCCATAACTAGACGTATGTGGGGCGGGTATGGCGAGGCTTGGACGCTGCCACCACATCGTATCGGCCTGCTATGGCCCACGCCACCCACCACTCCCCTAAAAAAACTCCACCCGCGTCTAACAAAACCTAGTCAAAACCTTAGTCCTCTGGCCCTCTCCGGTCCCCTCCCGTCCCCTCTCCTACCTCTTCAATCTCTTCTGCCTACTCCATCATGGCCAGGTCCAGCCACAATTCGGAATGCGAGCCCCATCTTAATATGTAGAAAGCTAGTACAGCATGCGAGAGAGCCAACTTTCACGAGCGCGCGCACACACACACAAACTATGACACACATATGAATGAGTGAATTTCTTGATGGTACGAACCTTTTTCTTAAATTATACAATTTTTAAAAAAATTATAAAGCAATTTAAAAAATTCTTGAACGTATTTTTTCATGTGTAAATATTTCATTTAAAAGGCTCAAACATTTTTTCATATAAAAAACTTTTTAATCCGAGTTCGTATGCAAAAGTTATGCCCATTTTACAAATTCCAGAGAGATTTTGCAAATAAAGTCGAAATTCATATTTGTATATTTCCCCAACAAGTAGACCACATATCACATGGGAAACTTATTTTCTTTTATTTTTTTGACGTTTCCAATATTTTCTTTTAATTTTTTTAAACTGAAAAGGCGGTCCACAGGGGGTGCATTCGGTGGAATTTTTGGGCAAAGTTAGTAATGGCGCACCGTGGGAGTGGTGCGCCATTACTAGTTCAACTAGTCATGGCGCACCACTCCCACGGTGCGCCATTACTAGTTTTGAAAAAAATAGAAAAAATGAAAAAAATTGAATTTTTTTTACTAGTGGCGCACCGTGGATGTGGTGCGCCATTAGTAGTTTAAATAGTAATGGAAACTAGTAATTGCTCACTATCCACTGGTGCGCAATTACTAGTTTTGAAAAAAAATGAAAAACAAATTTTGTTACTAATGGCACACCGTGGATGTCGTGCGCCATTACTAGTTTAACTAGTAATGGCGCACTATCCGCTAGTGTGCCATTAGTAGTTTTGAAAAAAAAATGAAGAAAAAATTGTTACTAATGGCGCATCATGGATGTGGTGCGCCATTAGTATTTGGACACTAATGGCGCACCAACACATGATGCGCCATTAGAATATAGTAGTGGCGCACCACATGTCTGGTGCGCCATTAGTGGCCATAACATCTATAACCCTTTTCCTAGTAGTGATCAACTGAAATTATGGGAAGAACTTTATTTTAGATTATACGAACATTTATTACAGTGTCACAAACATATACTTGAAACATGTATACATTTTTTGAAAATGTTGGGAACATTTTATTAATACTATGAAACATTTCCAATTACATATGAAATATCGGTCCCTCTCCATGTTGAATCATAACGATACTTCAAGTGTGAATTTGTTCTTTCCAGATAGGTACATCCCAACAAAGATGGAAATCAAGTATCACTTCTACAAGGAGTAGAGGAGCAGATATCGCCTCAAAATGCAAACTCTGACTTCTTACATGTTCCCAAAGATGAACATTGCCATTCAAGTTGAGAAGTCGAATTGTTTCCTGAAGGATGTAAAGATACATTGCCATTCAAGCTTGGCATGTTGTATTGGGTGGAGCATTCGAGGATCAAGTCCATCATGGCCAGGTCCAGCCACAATTCGGAATGCGAGCCCCATCTTAATATGTAGAAAACTAGTACAGCATGCGAGAGAGCCAACTTTCACGAGCGCGCGCACACACACACAAACTATGACACACATATGAATGAGTGAATTTCTTAATGGTACGAAACTTTTTCATAAATTTTACAATTTTTTAAAAAATTATAAAGCAATTAAAAAAATTCTTGAACATATTTTTCAATGTGTAAATATTTCATTTAAAAGGCTCAAACATTTTTTTCATATAAAAAACTTTTTAATTGAGTTCGTATGCAAAAGTTATGCCCATTTTACAAATTCCAGAGAGATTTTGCAAATAAAGTCGAAATTCATATTTGTATATTTTCCCAACAAGTAGACCACATATCACATGGAAAACTTATTTTCTTTTATTTTTTTGACGTTTCCAATATTTTCTTTTATTTTTTTTAAACTGAAAAGGCGGTCCACAGGGGGTGCATTCGGTGGAATTTTTGGGCCAAGTTAGTAATGGCGCACCGTGGGAGTGGTGCGCCATTACTTGTTCAACTAGTAATGGCGCACCGAACTAGTAATGGCGCACCACTCCCACGGTGCGCCATTACTAGTTTTGAAAAAAATAAAAAAAATTGAATTTTTTTTACTACTGGCGCACCGTGGATGTGGTGCGCCATTACTAGTTTAAATAGTAATAGAAACTAGTAATGGCGTACTATCCACTGGTGCGCAATTACTAATTTTGAAAAAAAAATGAAAAACAAATTTTGTTACTAATGGCGCACCGTGGATGTCGTGCGCCATTACTAGTTTAACTAGTAATGGCGCACTATCCGCTGGTGTGCCATTAGTAGTTTTAAAAAAAATGAAGAAAAAATTGTTACTAATGGCGCACCATGGATGTGGTGCGCCATTAGTATTTGGACACTAATGGTGCACCGACACATGGTGCGCCATTAGAATATAGTAGTGGCGCATCACATGTCTGGTGCGCCATTACTGGCCATAACATCTATAACCCTATTCCTAGTAGTGATCAACTGAAATTATGGGAAGAACTTTATTTTAGATTATACGAACATTTATTAGTGTCACAAACATATACTTGAAACGTGTATACATTTTTTGAAAATGTTGGGAACATTTTATTAATACTATGAAACATTTCCAATTACATATGAAATATCGGTCCCTCTCCATGTTGAATCATAACGATACTTCAAGTGTGAATTTGTTCTTTCCAGATAGGTACATCCCAAAACAGATGGAAATCAAGTATCACATCTACAGGGAGTAGAGGAGCAGATATCGCCACAAAATGCAAACTCTGACTTCTTACGTCTTCCCAAAGGTGAACATTGCCATTCAAGTTGAGGAGTCGAATTGTTTCCTAAAGGATTTAAAGATCCATTGCCATTCAAGCTTGGCATGTTGTATTGGGTGGAGCATTCGAGGATCAAGTCCGTGGTGCCCATTGCCCCTCCTAGATGTTTGCCTTGATTTGTTCTTCTTATTCTCAATAGTCTCCCAACCAACCCGGGACCTGGATGCAGGACTATGATCAGTTATCAGTTTATCACAGTTGCAGCAAATTGGGCAAATTGTTTGATCAGGTTAGGTATATATACTTTGGTAATGAACCAAATATAGACCAAGCAAGCAGTAATTTGCAATGGACAGCATGTTATAGAATTGAGCATGGTAACGTTAAGGAAAACCCGAGACAAGCAACCAAACAGTTGGCAGCATGAATATATCATCAGTCTTAACTGTATGAGATGAGACTAGTTCATACTTTTCGACAAAGATGAGAGTCGTTCATAGTTGGACTATGTAGTTAATCTACGCTCCAAGCAAGTCAAAGAAGAAATCCAAGAAATCAAATCAATTAGAAACCCAACGGGTATATATCTAATCTCTGTGTAATCTAAGCTCCAAGCTCATGGAACTAGCCGAATGCTCAAAATAGGCTTTCGCCCTGCTATAAGTATTAATATATCAACCACACGATACAATTGCTGGGGTCTCAGCACAAGCACGCCCAAACGAAACAAAACAAAAAATAATGCCAGCGACATCGGATCAGTGAATACGATGATGAACCGCAACCGTTGCGACAACCGAAAAATTCTCACCATGCTCCTAGCACTCCGAAACGCAGCATACCAAGCAGCACTTTCAAGAAGGAACACGACGACGACGACACTGCCCGGACTTGTCGCAGGGTTTCCCCTGGTACGCGATGGTATACCCAACACCCTTAAGGAAGGAACGATGGCGCCCATGGGCATCACTGCGTCAGTGTCGATCAAGCCGACAAGGATTTCCCCCGACTGCCAACCAACCACGACCCCGGACGATCCATCGCACTCCATCAATGAGGAGCGGTAGATTCAGCAGCCACGTGGGAGGGGACAATCTCCACCTCGGCGGTAACTAAACAGATGGAACATCAGAAGCAAACTAGGCAACCTAGGCCCGGCCGTCCCCAGAATGGGCTCATTAAGCTCTCGTCGCCCCGTTGTAGTCAGCGTGTCGGTGTCTCTACCACCACCAGCATGATCCGCACCACCTTTTGCTGGAGACGATGCAGGCAAACCCAAATAGCTTGCTCAGCCCCAGATGGGGCCCAAAAGGGCCTAGATCTGGGCCGGGACGCCTCCGCTGCCGGTCGCCGCGCCACCCCGCGGCCAAGCAGCCACGCCACCGCCACCTCAACACCCGACACTGTGCTACTTGAGAGGACACACTGTCACTAGATCCATGAACGGCCAAGGGGCACCACCGCCAGCCGCCTCCACCCAAGTCGGATCGCCGTGTGGGGTGCGGCGGGGGGAGTTAGGGCATTCACCGCTGGCACCACAAGGGTTGAGGGGGTTAAGGGGGCGCTGTAAGGAGGGAGAGGAGCCCCTAGTCGCCACGCTCGGTTAGATGACGTGGGGGGAGGGAGATCCGAAATCTCGGCCAGATTTGAAAATTTTCAACTAACTGAATCCCCTTAAAAGCAAACAAACCGAAACCTAATAACAATAATAATAATAAAATAATCCTGCCTAATTCACAAATCACTCCTCATCAGTCGTTGTCCCGATGGATGGATCAAGGAAAAACGACTCACCAGATGCAACAATTGATTCGCCCCCAGCCCCAGCCATCACGCGGATCCCCTAAGAAGCATAGACATCTCCGAACCGCGGCAAGGAGGGGGCTCTCACCGGGGTTCTATCTGTTGCCGAGAGGCCCGCCGCTGCGCCTACTGCCAGACATCGTGAGGATTCGCTCTGCTCTTTCTTCTAGTGTCGAGTGGAGATGCCACTTTCCTTTCCTTTTAAGCTGGATGGAAATCACTTTAAACCCTGGCGACCAAAGTAAACATCCCCTTTATTTCTAGCTCATGTCTTTGCTTTGTAGACTATACAATTAGAAAGAAGGAAATTATTTCTTTCCCTTTATTGCGGATTCATTCGTTTCCCTTAATTTAAAGATAAGAGTTATAAAAGAATAATAGGTTTAAAAGCCTTTACCACTTGCCCTCTACTTCAAATCTCCCCCCTTGTACTATTCTATATATACGGGTCAGATCAATACATAATATTATTATTACGGTTTCGATATTTTGTATATGCATGTTCTTTCCTATCGATTTTTTTTGAACCACGTGATAATACCTTTTAATGTTTATTAAACCTACCCAAGTTATAGATAAGGAGTAAGAGCATTTACCCGTAAAAAAGGGAATCAAAGCATTTACAACTAGAGCCCTCAAAGCCGCCCCACAACTAGCCCAACCGTTTGGGCTATCCGGAAAAACCATATCTAGACGTTTGTGGGTGGGTATGGCGAGGCTTGGACACTGCCGCCACGTCGTATCGGCCTGCTATGGCCCAGGCCACCCACACTCCCCCTAAAAAACTCCACCCGCGTCTAACAAAACCTAGTCAAAACCTTAGTCATCTCGCCCTCTCCGGCCCGCTCCCGTCCCCTATCCTTCCTCTTCAATCTCTTGTGCCTACTCGATCATGGCCAAGTCCGGCCACAACTCCAACAGCGAGCCCCATATTAATCAGTAGAAAGCTAGTACAACATGCGAGAGAGCCAACTTTCACGCGCGCGCAGACACACACACAAACTATGACACACACATACGAATGAATGAATTTGTTAATGGTACGAAACTTTTTCTTAAATTATACAATTTTTTAGAATATTTATAAAGCAATTTAAAAAATTCATGAACATATTTTTTAATGTGTAAATATTTCATTTAAATGGCACAAACATTTTTTGGAATCAGATAAAACATTTCAATTGAAATTATGAGAACAACTTTATTTTAGATTGTACGAACAATATTAAAGTGTCACAAACATATGCTTGAAACGTGTATACATTTTTGGAAAATGTTGGGAACATTTTATTAATACTATGAAACATTTCCTATTACATATGAAATATCGGTCCCTCTCCATGTTGAATCATAACGATACTTCAAGTGTGAAGTTTTTCTTTCCAGATAGATACATCCCAAGAAAGATGGAAATCAAGTATCACATCTACAAGGAGTTGAGGAGCAGATATCGCCTCAAAGTGCAAACTCTGACTTCTTACGTGTTCCCAAAGATGAACATTGCCATTCAAGTTGAGGAGTCGAATTGTTTCCTGAAGGATGTGAAGATCCATTGCCATTCAAGTTTGGCATGTTGTATTGGGTGGAGCATTCGAGGATGAAGTCCGTGGTGCCCATTGTCCCGTCCTAGATGTTTGCCCTGATTTCTCCTTCTTATTCTCAATAGTCTCCCAACCACCCACGGATCTGGATGGAGGACAGTAGGATCAGTTATCAGTTTATCACAATTGCATCAAGTTGGGCAAATTGTTTGATCAGTTTAGGTATATATAATTAGGTTATGAACCAAATATAGACCAAGCAAGCAGTAATTGGCAATGGACAACATGTTATAGAATTGAGCATGGTAACGTTAAGGAAAACCTAAGACAAGCAATCAAACAGTTGGCAGCATGAATGTATCATCGGTCTTAACTATATGAGATGAGACTAATTCATACTCTTCGACAAAGATCAGAGTCGTTCATAGTTGGACTATGTAATTAATCTACGCTCCAAGCAAGTCAAAGAAGAAATCCATGAAATCAAATCAAATAGAAACCCAACAGGTATATATCTAATCTTTGTTCACTCACTCGGACTGTGTAATCTAAGCTCCAAGCTCATGGAACTAACCGAATGCTCAAAATAGTCTTCCGCCCTGCTATATATATTAATATATCAACCACACGATACAATTGTTGGTGTCTCAGCACAAGCATGCCCAAACGAAACAAAACAAAAAATAATGCCAGCGACATCGGACTAGTGAAAACGATGATGAACCGCAACCGTTGCGACAACCGAAAAATTCTCACCATGCTCCTAGCACTCCGGAACGCAGCATACCAAGCAGCACTTTCAAGAAGGAATACGACGACGACGACACTGCCCGGACTTGTCGCGGGGTTTCCCCTGGTACGCGATGGTATACCCAACACCCTTAATGAAGGAACGATGGCGCCCATGGGCACCACTGCGTCAGTGTCGATCAAGCCGACAACGATTTCCCCCGACTGCCAACCAACCACGACCCCGGACGATCCATCGCACTCCATCAATGAGGAGCGGTAGAGTCAGCAGCCACGTGGGAGGGGACAATTCCACCTCGGCGGTAACTAAACAGATGCAACATCAGAAGCAAACCAGGCAACCTAGGCCCGGCCGTCCCCAAAATGGGCTCATTAAGCTCTCGTCGCCCCGTTGTAGTCAGCGTGTCGGTGTCTCTACCACCACCAGCATGATCCGCACCTCCTTTTGCTGGAGACGATGCAGGCAAACCCAAATAGCCTGCTCAGCCCCAGATGGGGCCCAAAAGGGCCTAGATCTGGGCCGGGACACCGCCGCCGCCAGTCGCCGCGCCACCCCGCGGCCAAGCAGCCACGCCACCGCCACCTCAACACCCGACACTGTGCTACTTGAGAGGACACACCATCACTGGATCCATGAACGGCCAAGGGGCACCACCGCCAGCCGCCTCCACCCAAGTCGGATCGCCGTGTGGGGTGCGGCGGGGGGAGTTGGGGCATTCACCGCTGGCACCACAAGGGTTCAGGGGGTTAAGGGGCGCTGTAAGGAGGGAGAGGAGCCCCTAGTCGCCACGCTCGGTTAGATGACGTGGGGGGGAGGGAGATCCGAAATCTCGGCCAGATTTGAAAATTTTCAACTAACTGAATCCCCTTAAAAGCAAATAAACCAAAACCTAATAACAACAATAATAATAAAATAATCCTGCCTAATTGACAAATCACTCCTCATCAGTCGTTGTCCCGATGGATGGATCGAGGAAAAATGAATCACCAGATGCAACAATTGATTCGCCCCCAGCCCCAGCCATCGCGCGGATCCCCAAAGAAGCATAGACATCTCCGAACCGTGGCAAGGAGGGGGCTCTCACCGGGGTTCTCTCTATTGCCGAGAGGCCCGCCGCTGCGCCTACTGCCAGACATCGTGAGGATTCGCTCTGCTCTTGCTTCTAGTGTTGAGCGGAGCTGCCACTTTCCTTTCCTTTTGAGCTGGATGGAAATCACTTTAACCCCTGGCGACCAAAGTAGACATCCCCTTTATTTCCAGCTCATGTATCTGCTTTGTAGACTATGCAATTAGAAAGAAGGAAAATTATTTGTTTCCCTTTTTTGCGGATTCATTTGTTTCCCTTAATTTACAGATAGTAAGAGTTATAAAAGAATAATAGATTTTAAAGCCTTTACCACTTGCCCACTACTCAAATCGTTCTCCCCTGCACTATTCTATATATACGAGTTAGATCAATACATAATATCATTATTAAGGTTTTGATACTTTGTATATACATGTTCTTTCCAATCGATTTTTTTGAACCAAGTGATAATACCTTTTTATGTCTATTAAACCGACCCCACCTCCTTAAGTTAGAGACAAGGCGTAAGAGCATTTTCCCATAAAATACGAATAAGAGCATTTACAACTAAAGCCCTCAAAGCTGCCCCACAACCAGCCCAACCGTTTGGGCTGTCTGGAAAACCCATAACTAGACGTATGTGGGGCGGGTATGGCGACGCATGGATGCTGCCACCATGTCGTATCGGCCTGCTATGGCCCACGCCACCCAACACTCCCCTAAAACACTCCACCCGTGTCTAACAAAACCTAGTCAAAACCTTAGTCCTCTCGCCCTCTCCGGTCCCCTCCCGTCCCCTCTCCTACCTCTTCAATCTCTTCTGCCTACTCCATCATGGCCAGGTCCGGCCACAATTCCGAATGCGAGCCCCATCTTAATATGTAGAAAGCTAGTACAACATGCGAGAGAGCCAACTTTAACGAGTGCGCGCGCACACACACACAAAAAAACTATGACACACATATGAAAGAGTGAATTTGTTAATGGTACGAAACTTTTTCTTAAATTATACAATTTTAAAAAAAAATTATAAAGCAATTTAAAAAAATTCATGAACATATTTTTTAATGTGTAAATATTTCATTTAAATGGCTGAAACATTTTTTTGGAATGAGATAAAACATTTCAATTGAAATTACGAGAACAACTTTATCTGAGATTGTACGAACAATTATTAAATTGTCACAAACATATACTTGAAACGTCTATACATTTTTTGAAAATGTTGGGAACATTTTTTCATACTATGAAACATTTCCTATTATATATGAAATATGGGTCCCTCTCCATGTTGAATCATAACGATACTTCAACTGTGAAGTTTTTCTTTCTTTCCAAATAGGTACATCCCAAAAAGATTCAAATCAAGTATCACATCTACAAGGAGTTGAGGAGCAGATATCGCCTCAAAATGCAAAATCTGACTTCTTACGTTTTCCCAAAGATGAACATTGCCATTCAAGTTGAGGAGCCGAATTGTTTCCTGAAGGACACGAAGATCCATTGCCATTCAAGCTTGGCATGCTCTATTGGGTGGAGCATTGGAGGATGAAGTCTGTGGTGCCCATTGTCCCCTCCCAGATGTTTGCCCTGATTTCTTCTTCTTATTCTCAATAGTCTCCCAACCACCCCAGACCTGGATGCAGGACAGTTGGATCAGTTATCAGTTCTCAGTTTATCACAATGGCAGCAAGTTGGGAAAATTGTTTGATCAGTTTAGGTATATATACTTAGGTTATGAACCAAATATAGACCAAGCAAGCAGTAATTGGCAATGGACAGCATGTTACAGAATTGAGCATGGTAACGTTAAGGAAACCTAAGACAAGCAACTAAACAGTTGGCAGCATGAATATATTATCCGTCTTAACTATATGAGACGAGACTAGTTCATTCTTTTCAACAAAGATGAGACTTGTTAATAGTTGGACTATGTAATTAATCTACGCTCCAAGCAAGTCAAAGAAGAAATACAAGAAATCAAATCAAATAAAAACCCAACGGGTATATATCTAATCTCTGTTCACTCGCCCGGACGGTGTAATCTAAGCTCCAAGCTCATCGAACTAACCGAATGCTCAAAATAGGCTTTCACCTTATTATATATATTAATACATCAACCACAGAATACAATGGTCGGGGTCTCAGCACAAGCACGCCCAAACGAAACAAAAGAGAAAATAATGCCAACCACATCGAATCAGTGAAAACGATGATGAACCGCAAACGTTGTGACAACCAGAAAATTCTCACCACGCTCCTAGCACTCCGGAACGCAGCATACTAAGAAACCCCTTCAAGAAGGAACACGACGACGACGATGCTTCCCGGACTTGTCCCAGGGTTTCCCCTGGTATGCGAAGGGGCATGTGGTAAGGGGTATACCCGACACCCTTAAGGAAGGAACAGTGGCGCCCACAGGCATCACTGCGTCGGTGTGGGTCAAGCCGACAAGGATTTCCCCCCACTTCAACCAACCACGACCCCGGACGATCCATCGCACTCCATCAATGAGGAGTGGTAGAGTCAGCAGCCACGCAGGAGGAGACAATCTCCACCGCCCTCGGCGGTAACTAACCAGATGCAACATCAGAAGCAAACTAGGCAACCTAGGCTCGGCCGTGCCCAAAAAGGGCTCGTGAAGCTCCTGTCGCCTCGCTGCAGTCAGCGTGTAGGCGTCTCTACCACCACCAGCATGAGCCGCACCTCCTTTTGCTGGAGACGACGCAGGCAAACCCAACATGTCCAGCTCAGGCCAAGATGGGGCCCAAAAGGGCCTAGATCTGGGCCGGGAGGGCACCGCCGCCAGTCGACGCGATGTCCTGCGGCCAAGCAGCCCCGCCACCACCACCTCACCACCCGACAAGGCGCTACCCGAGACTACACACCACTGCTGGATCCGTACAAGGCCAAGGGGCACCACCGCCAGCCGCCTCCAACCGAGCCGAATCGTCGTGTGGGGTGCGGCGGGGGGCATTCGCTGCTGGCACCACAAGGGTTGAGGGGGTTAAGGAGGGCACTGTAAGGAGGGAGAGAAGCCCCTAGTCTCCTCGCATGGTTAGATGACACGGGGGGAGGGAGATCGGAAATCTCGGCCAAATTTGTAAATTTTCAACTAACTGAATCCTCTTAAAAGCGAAAAAACCAAAACCTAATAACAATAATAATAATAATAAAACAATCATGCCTAATTCACAAATCACACCTCATCAGTCCCTGCCCCGATGGATGGATCGAGCAAAAAAAATCACCATGTGAAACAATTGATTCGCCCCCAGCCATCGCGCGGATACCCAAAGAAGCATAGACATCTCTGAACCGCGGCAAGGAGGGGTGCTCTCACTGTGGTTCTCGCTGTTGTCGGGACGCCCGCCGCAGCATCTACTGCCAGACATCGCGAGGATTCGCTCTGCTCTTGCTTCTAGTGTCGAGCGGAGATGCCACTTTCCTTTCCTTTTGAGCTGGATGGAAATCACTTTAAACCCTGGCGACCAAAGTAGACATCCCGTTTATTTCCAGCTCATGTCTCTGCTTTGTAGACTATACAATTAGAAAGAAGGAAATTTATTTGTTTCCCTTTATTGCGGATTCATTAGTTTCGCTTAATTAACAGATAAGAGTTATAAAAGAATAATAGGTTTAAAAGCCTTTACCACTTGCCCTCTACTTCAAATCTTCTCCCCCCCTTCACTATTCTATATATACGGGTCAGATCAATTCATAATATTACTATTACGGTTTCGATATTTTGTATATGCATGTTCTTTCCTATTGATTTTTTGAACCACGTGATAATACCTTTTAATGTTTATTAAACCGACCCAAGTTATAGATAAGGAGTAAGGGCATTTACCTGTAAAAAAGGAATCAGAGCATTTACAACTAGAGCCCTCAAAGCCGCCCCACAACCAGCCCAGCCGTTAGGGCTATCCGGAAAACCCATATCTAGATGTATGTGGGGCGGGTATGGCGAGGCTTGGACACTGCCGCCACGTCGTATCGGCCTGCTATGGCCCAGGCCACCCACGCTCCCCCTAAAAAACTCCACCCGCGTCTAACAAAACCTAGTCAAAACCTTAGTCGTCTCACCCTCTCCGGCCCGCTCCCGTCCCCTCTCCTTCCTCTTCAATCTCTTGTGCCTACTCCATCATGGCCAGGTCCGGCCACAACTCCAACAGCGAGCCCCATCTTAATCAGTAGAAAGCTAGTACAACATGCGAGAGAGCCAAGTTTCACGCGGGCATAGACACACACACAAACTATGACACACACATACGAATGAATGAATTTGTTAATGGTACGAAATTTTTTCTTAAATTATACAATTTTTTAAAAAAATTATAAAGCAATTTAAAAAATTCATGAACATATTTTTAATGTGTAAATATTTCATTTAAATGGCACAAACATTTTTTTGGAATCAGATAAAACATTTCAAATGAAATTATGAGAACAACTTTATTTTAGATTGTACGAACAATATTAAAGTGTCACAAACATATGCTTGAAACGTGTATATATTTTTGGAAAATGTTGCGAACATGTTATTAATACTATGGAACATTTCCTATTACATATGAAATATCGGCCCCTCTCCATGTTGAATCATAACGATACTTCAAGTGTGAAGTTTTTCTTTCCAGATAGATACATCCCAAGAAAGATGGAAATCAAGTATCACATCTACAAGGAGTTGAGGAGCGGATATCGCCTCAAAATGCAAACTCTAACTTCTTACGTGTTCCCAAAGATGAACATTGCCATTCAAGTTGAGGAGTCGAATTGTTTCCTTAAGGATGTGAAGATCCATTGCCATTCAAGTTTGGCATCTTGTATTGGGTGGAGCATTCGAGGATGAAGTCCGTGGTGCCCATTGTCCCCTCCTAGATGTTTGCCCTGATTTCTCCTTCTTATTCTCAATTGTCTCCCAACCACCCACGGACCTGGATGCAGGACAGTAGGATCAGTTATCAGTTTATCACAATTGCATCAAGTTGGGAAAATTGTTTGATCGGTTTAGGTATATATAATTAGGTTATGAACCTAATATAGACCAAGCAAGCAGTAATTGGTAATGGACAACATGTTATAGAATTGAGCATGGTAACGTTAAGGAAAACCTGAGACAAGCAATCAAACAGTTGGCAGCATGAATGTATCATCGGTCTTAACTATATGAGATGAGACTAGTTCATACTTTACGACAAAGATGAGAGTCGTACATAGTAGGACTATGTAATTAATCTACACTCCAAGCAAGTCAAAGAAGAAATCCAAGAAATCAAATCAAATAGAAACCCAACGGGAATATATCTAATCTCTGTTCACTCACTCGGACTGTGTAATCTAAGCTCCAAGCTCATGGAACTAACTGAATGCTCAAAATAGTCTTCTGCCCTGTAATATATATTAAAATATCAACCACACGATACAATTGCTGGGGCCTCAGCAGAAGCACGCCCAAACGAAACAAAACAGAAAATAATGCCAACGACATCGGATCAGTGAAAATGATGATGAACCGCAACCGTTGTGACAACCGAAAAATTCTCACCATGCTCCTACCACTCCGGAACGCAGCATACCAAGCAGCACCTTGAAGAAGGAACAAGATGACGACGACACTGCCAGGACTTGTCGCAGGGTTTCCCCTGGTACGTGAAGGGGGTATACCCAACGCCCTTAAGGAAGTAACGATGGCGCCCATGGGCATCACTGCGTCAGAGTCGGTCAAGCCGACAAGGATTGCCCTCGACTGCCAACCAACCACGACCCCGGACGATCCATCGCACTCCATCAATGAGGAGAGGTAGATTTAGTAGCCACGTGGGAGGGGACAATCTCCACCTTGGCGGTAACTAAACAGATGCAACATTCGAAGCAAACCAGGCAACCTAGGCCCGACCGTCCCCAAAGTAGGCTCATTAAGCTCTCGTCGCCCCGTTGTAGTCAGCGAGTCGGTGTCTCTACCAACACCAGCATGTTCCGCACCTCCTTTTGTTGGAGACGATGCAGGCAAACCCAAATAGCCTGCTCAGCCCCAGATGGGGCCCAAAAGGGCCTAGATCTAGGACGCTGCCGCCGCCGCGCCACGCCACGACCAAGCTGCCGCGCCACCGCCACCTCAACACCCGACACTGCACTACCCGAGAGGACACACCATCACAGGATCCATGAACGGCCAAGGGGCACCGCCGCCAGCCGCCTCCACCCAAGCCGGATCGCCGTGTGGGTGCGGCGGGGGGAGTTGGGGCATTCACCGCTAGCACCACAAGGGTTGAGGGGGTTAAGGGGGCGCTGTAAGGAGGGAGAGGAGCCCCTTGTCGCCACGCTCGGTTAGATGACGTGGGGGAGGGAGATCCGAAATCTCGGCCAGATTTGAAAATTTTCAACTAACTGAATCCCCTTAAAAGCAAACAAACCAAAACCTAATAACAATAATAATAATAAAATAATCCTGCCTAATTCACAAATCACTCCCCATCAGTCGTTGTCCCGATGAATGGATCGAGGAAAAACGAATCACCAGATGCAACAATTGATTCGCCCCGAGCCCCAGCCATCGCGCGGATCCCAAAGAAGCATAGACATCTCCGAACCGCGGCAAGGAGGGGGGATCTCACCGGGGTTCTCTCCGTTGCCGGGAGGCCCGCCGCTGCGCCTACTACCAGACATCGTGAGGATTCGCTCTGCTCTTGCTTCTAGTGTTGAGCGGAGCTGCCACTTTCCTTTCCTTTTGAGCTGGATGGAAATCACTTTAAACCCTGGCGACCAAAGTAGACATCCCATTTATTTCCAGCTCATGTATCTGCTTTGTAGACTATACAATTAGAAAGAAGGAAATTTATTTGTTTCCCTTTTTGCAGATTCATTTGTTTCCCTTAATTTACAAATAATAAGAGTTATAAAAGAATAATAGATTTAAAAGCCTTTACCACTTGCCCACTACTTCAAATTGTTCTCCCCTGCACTATTATATATATACAAGTTAGATCAATACATAATATCATTATTAAGGTTTTGATATTTTGTATATACATGTTCTTTCCTATCGATTTTTTTGAACCAAGTGATAATACCTTTTTATGTCTATTAAACCGACCCCACCTCCTTAATTTAGAGACAACGCGTAAGAGCATTTACCCATAAAATAGGAATAAGAGCATTTACAACTAAAGCCCTCAAAGTTGCCCCACAACCAGCCCAACCGTTTGGGCTGTCCGAAAAACCCATAACTAGACGTATGTGGGGCGGGTATGGCGACGCTTGGACGCTGCCACCACGTCGTATCGGCCTGCTATGGCCCACGCCACCCACCACTCCCCTAAAAAACTCCACCCGCGTCTAACAAAACCTAGTAAAAACCTTAGTCCTCTCGCCCTCTCCGGTCCCCTCCCGTCCCCTCTCCTACCTTTTCAATCTCTTCTGCCTACTCCATCATGGCCAGGTCCGGCCACAATTCTGAATGCAAGCCCCATCTTAATATGTAGAAAGCTAGTACAACATGCGAGAGAACCAACTTTCACGAGAGCGCGCACACACACACACACAAACTATGACACACATATGAATGAGTGAATTAGTTAATGGTACGAAACATTTTCTTAAATTATACCATTTTTATAAAAATTATGAAGCAATTTAAAAAAATTCATGAACATATTTTTTAATGTGTAAATATTTCATTTAAATGGCTGAAACATTTTTTATGGAATGAGATAAAACATTTCAATTGAAATTACGAGAACAACTTTATTTTAGATTGTACGAACAATTATTAAAGTGTCACAAACATATACTTGAAACGTCTATACATTTTTTGAAAATGTTGGGAACATTTTTTTTAATACTATGAAACATTTCCTATTATATATGAACTATGGGTCCCTCTCCATGGTTAATCATAACAATACTTCAATTGTGAAGTTTTTCTTTCTTTCCAAATAGGTACATCCCAAAAAGATTCAAATCAAGTATCACATCTACAAGGAGTTGAGGAGCAGATATCGCATCAAAATGCAATATCTGACTTCTTATGTTTTCCCAAATATGAACATTGCCATTCAAGTTGAGGAGCCGAATTGTTTCCTGAAGGACGCAGAGATCCATTGCCATTCCAGTTTGGCATGCTGTATTGGGTGGAGCATTCGAGGATGAAGTCTGTGGTGCCCATTGTCCCCTCCCAGATGTTTGCCCTGATTTCTTCTTTTTATTCTCAATAGTCTCCCAACCATCCCGGACCTGGATGCAGGACAGTAGGATGAGTTATCAGTTATTAGTTTATCACAATGGCAGCAAGTTGGGCAAATTGTTTGATCAGTTTAGGTATATATACTTAGGTTATGAACCAAATATAGACCAAGCAAGCAGTAATTGGCACTGGACAGCATGTTACAGAATTGAGCTTGGTAATGTTAAGGAAACCTGAGACAAACAATTAAACAGTTGGCAGCATGAATATATCATCTGTCTTAACTATATGAGACGAGACTAGTTCATTCTTTTCAACAAAGATGAGACTTGTTCATAGTTGGACTATGTAATTAATCTACGCTCCAAGCAAGTCAAAGAAGAAATACAAGAAATCAAATCAAATAAAAACCCAACGGGTATATATCTAATCTCTGTTCACTCGCCCGGACTGTGTAATCTAAGCTCCAAGCTCATCGAACTAACCGAATGCTCAAAATAGGCTTTCGCCCTGTTATATATATTAATGTATCAACCACACGATTCAATTGCCGGGGTCTCAGCACAAGCACGCCCAAACGATACAAAAGAGAAAATAATGCCAACCACATCGAATCAGTGAAAACGATGATGAACCGCAACCGTTGTGACAACCGGAAAATTCTCACCACGCTCCTAGCACTCCGGAACGCAGCATACCAAGCAACACCTTCAAGAAGGAACACGACAACGACGACGCTTCCTGGACTTGTCCCAGGGTTTCCCCTGGTATGCGAAGGGGCATGGGGTAAGGGGTATACCCGACGTCCTTAAGGAAGGAACAGTGGCGCCCACAGGCATCACTGCGTCGGTGTTAGTCAAGCCGACAAGTATTTCCCCTGACTGCCAACCAACCACGACCCCGGACGATCCATCGCACTCCATCAATGAGGATCGGTAGAGTCAGCAACCACGCAGGAGGGGACACTCTCCACCGCCCTCGGTGGTAACTGAACAGATGCAACATCAGAAGCAAACCAGGCAACCTAGGCCCGGCCGTGCCCAAAAAGGGATCGTGAAGCTCCTGTCGCCTCGCTGCAGTCAGCGTGTCGGTGTCTCTACCACCACCAGCATGAGCCGCACCTCCTTTTGCTGGAGACGACGCAGGCAAACCCAACATGTCCAGCTCAGGCCAAGATGGGGCCCAAAAGGGCCTAGATCTGGGTCGGGAGGGCACCGCCGCCAGCCGACGCGATGTCCTGCGGCCAAGCAGCCCCGCCACCGCCACCTCACCACCCGACAAGGCGCTACCCGAGACTACACACCACTGTCGGATCCGTAAAAGGCCAAGGGGCACCACCGCCAGCCGCCTCCAACCGAGCCAGATCGCCGTGCGGGGTGCGGCGGGGGGCATTCACTGCTGGCACCACAAGGGTCGAGGGGGTTAAGGAGGGCACTGTAAGGAGGGAGAGAAGCCCCTAGTCTCCTCGCTCAGTTAGATGACACGGGGGGAGGGAGATCCGAAATCTCGGCCAGATTTGGAAATTTTCAACTAACAGAATCCTCTTAAAAGCAAAAAACCAAAACCTAATAACAATAATAATAATAATAATAATAATAATAATAATAATAATAATAATAATAATAATAATCATGCCTAATTCACAAATCACACCTCATACGTCCTTGCCCCGATGGATGGATCAAGAAAAAACAAATCACCAGCAGAAACAATTGATTCGCCCCCAGCACCCAGCTCCAGCCATCGCGCGGATCCCCAAAGAAGCATAGACATCTCTGAACCGCGGCACGGAGGGGGGCTCACTGTGGTTCTCGCTGTTGTCGTGACGCCCGCCGCGGCGTCTACTGCAAGACATCGCGAGGATTCGCTCTGCTCTTGCTTCTAGTGTCGAGCGGAGATGCCACTTTCCTTTCCTTTTAAGCTGGATGGAAATCACTTTAAACCCTGGCGACCAAAGTAGACATCCCCTTTATTCCAGCTCATGTCTCTGCTTTGTAGACTATACAATTAGAAAGAAGGAAATTATTTCTTTCCCTTTATTGCGGATTCATTCGTTTCCCTTAATTTAAAGATAAGAGTTATAAAAGAATAATAGGTTTAAAAGCCTTTACCACTTGCCCTCTACTTCAAATCTCCCCCCTGTACTATTCTATATATACGGGTCAGATCAAAACATAATATTATTATTACGGTTTCGATATTTTGTATATGCATGTGCTTTCCTATCAATTTTTTTGAACCACGTGATAATACCTTTTAATGTTTATTAAACCGACCCAAGTTATAGATAAGGAGTAAGAGCATTTACCCGTAAAAAAAGGAATCAGGGCATTTACAACTAGAGCCCTCAAAGCCGCCCCAAAACCAGCCCAACCGTTTGGGCTATCCTGAAAACCCATATGTAGACATATGTGGGGCGGGTATGGCGAGGCTTGGACACTGCCGCCATGTCGTATCGGCCTGCTATGGCCCAGGCCACCCACACTCCCCTAAAAAACTCCACCCGCGTCGAACAAAACCTAGTCAAAACCTTAGTCGTCTCGCCCTCTCCGGCCCGCTCCCGTCCCCTCTCCTTCCTCTTCAATCTCTTGTGCCTACTCCATCATGGCCAGGTTCGGCCACAACTCCAACAGCGAGCCCCATCTTAATCAGTAGAAAGCTAGTACAACATGCGAGAGAGCCAACTTTCACGCGCGTGCAGACACACACACAAACTATGACACACATACAAATGAATGAATTTGTTAATGGTACGAAACTTTTTCTTCAATTATACCATTTTTAAAAAAAATTATAAAGCAATTTAAAAAATTCATGAACATATTTTTAATGTGTAAATATTTCATTAAATGGCAGAAACATTTTTTTGGAATCAGATAAAACATTTCAATTGAAATTATGAGAACAACTTTATTTTAGATTGTACGAACAATATTAAAGTGTCAGAAACATATGCTTGAAACGTGTATACTTTTTTGGAAAATGTTGGGAACATTTTATTAATACTATGAAACATTCCCTATTACATATGAAATGTCGGTCCCTCTCCAAGTTGAATCATAACGATACTTCAAGTGTGAAGTTTTTCTTTCCAGATAGATACATCCTAAGAAAGATGTTAATCAAGTATCACATCTACAAGGAGTTGAGGAGCAGATATCGCGTCAAAAAGGAAACTCTGACTTCTTGCGTGTTCCCAAAGATGAACATTGCCATTCAAGTTGAGGAGTCGAATTGTTTCCCGAAGGATGTGAAGATCCATTGCCATTCAAGTTTGGCATGTTGTATTGGGTGGAGCATTCGAGGATGAAGTCTGTGGTGCCCATTGTCCCCTACTAGATGTTTGCCCTGGTTTCTCCTTCTTTTTCTCAATAGTCTCCCAACCACCCACGGACCTGGATGCAGGACAGTAGGATCAGTTATCAGTTTCTCACAATTGCATCAAGTTGGGCAAATTGTTTGATCACTTTAGGTATATATAATTAGGTTATGAACCAAATATAGACCAAGCAAGCAGTAATTGGCAATGGACAACATGTTATAGAATTGAGCATGGTAACGTTAAGGAAAACCTGAGACAAGCAATCAAACAGTTGGCAGCATGAATGTATCATCGGTCTTAACTATATGAGATGACACTAGTTCATACTTTTCGACAAAGATGAGAGTCGTTCATAGTTGGACTATGTAATTAATCTTCGCTCCAAGCAAGTCAAAGAAGAAATCCAAGAAATCAAATCAAATAGAAACCCAACGGGTATATATCTAATCTCTGTTCACTCACTCGGACTGTGTAATCTAAGCTCCAAGCTCATGGAACTAACCGAATGCTCAAAATAGTCTTCCGCCTAGCTATATATATTAATATATCAACCACACGATACAATTGCTCGGTTCTCAGCACAAGCACGACCAAATGAAACAAAACAGAAAATAATGCCAACGACATTGAATCAGTGAAAACATTGATGAACCGCAACCGTTGCGACAACCTAAAAATTCTCACCATGCTCCTAGCACTCCGGAACGCAGCATACCAAGCAGCACCTTCAAGAAGGAACACGACAGCGACGACACTGCCCGGACTTGTCCCAGGGTTTCGCCTGGTACGCGAAAGGGGTATACCCAACGCCCTTAAGGAAGGAACGATGGTGCCCATGGGTATCACTGCGTCAGTGTCGGTCAAGCCGACAAGGATTTCCCCCGACTGCCAACCAACCACGAACCCGGACGATCCATCGCACTCCATCTATAAGGAGCGGTAGACTCAGCAGCCACGTGGGAGGGGACAATCTCCACCTCGGCGGTAACTAAACGGATGCAACATCAGAAGCAAACCAGGCAACCTAGGCCCGGTCGTCCCCAAAATGGGTACATTAAGCTCTCGTCGCCCCGTTGTAGTCAGCATGTTGGTGTCTGTACCACCACTAGCATGATCTGCACCTCCTTTTGCTGGAGACGATGCAGGCAAACCCAAATAGCCTGCTCAGCCCCAGATGGGGCCCAAAAGGGCCTAGATCTGGCTCGGGACGCTGCCGCCGCCGGCCGCCGCGCCACCCCACGGCCAAGCAGCCGCGCCACCGCCACCTCCACACCCGACACTGCGTTACCCGAGAGGACACGCCGTCACTGGATCCATGAACGGCCAAGGGGCACCGCCGCCAGCCGCATCCACCCAAGTCGGATCGCCGTGTGGGGTGCGACGGGGGGGGGGGGAGTTGGGACATTCACCGCTGGCACCACAAGGGTTGAGGGGGTTAATGGGGGCGCTGTAAGGAGGGAGAGGAGCCCCTAGTCGCCAACCTCGGTTAGATGACGTGGGCGAGGGAGATCCGAAATCTCGGACAGATTTGAAAATTTTCAACTAACTGAATCCCCTTAAAAGCAAACAAACCAAAACCTAATAACAATAATAATAAAAAAATCCTGCCTAATTCACAAATCACTCCTCATCAGTCGTTGTCCCGATGGATGGATCGAGGAAAAACGAATCACCAGATGCGACAATTGATTCGCCCCCAGCCCCAGCCATCGCACGGATCCCCAAAGAAGCATAGACATCTCCGAACCGCGGCAAGGAGGGGGGCTCTCACTGGGGTTCTCTCTATTGCCGGGAGGCCCGCCGCTGCGCCTACTACCAGACATCGTGAGGATTCGCTCTGCTCTTGCTTCTAGTGTTGAGCGGAGCTGCCACTTTCCTTTCCTTTTGAGCTGGATGGAAATCACTTTAAACCCTGGCGACCAAAGTAGACATCCCCTTTATTTCCAGCTCATGTATCTGCTTTGTAGACTATACAATTAGAAAGAAGGAAATTTATTTGTTTCCCTTTTTGCGGATTCATTTGTTTGCCTTAATTTACAGATAGTAAGAGTTATAAAAGAATAATAGATTTTAAAGCCTTTACCACTTGCCCACTACTTCAAATCGTTCTCCCATGCACTACTCCATATATACGAGTTAGATCAATACATAATATCATTATTAAGGTTTTGATATTTTGTATATACATGTTCTTTCCTATTGATTTTTTTGAACCAAGTGATAATACCTTTTTATGTCTATTAAACCGACCCCACCTACTTAAGTTAGAGACAACGCGTAAGAGCATTTACCCATAAAATAGGAATAAGAGCATTTACAACTAAAGCCCTCAAAGTTGCCCCACAACGAGCCCAGCCGTTTGGGCTGTCCGAAAAACCCATAACTAGACGTATGTGGGCGGGTATGGCGAGGCTTGGATGCTGCCACCACATCGTATCGGCCTGCTATGGCCCACGCCACCCACCACTCCCCTAAACAAACTCCACGCGCGTCTAACAAAACCTAGTCAAAACCTTAGTCCTCTCGCCCTCTCCGGTCCCCTCCCGTCCCCTCTCCTACCTCTTCAATCTCTTTTGCCTACTCCATCATGGCCAGGTCCAGCCACAATTCAGAATGCGAGCCCCGTCTTAATATGTAGAAAGCTAGTACAGCATGCGAGAGAGCCAACTTTCACGAGCGCGCGCACACACACACAAACTATGACACACATATGAATGAGTGAATTTGTTAATGGTACAAAACTTTTTCTTAAATTATACAATTTTTTTAAAAAATTATAAAGCAATTTAAAAAAATTCATGAACATATTTTTTAATGTTTAAATATTTCATTTAAAAGGCTGAAACGTTTTTTTCATATGAAAAACTTTTTAATCCGAGTTCATATGCAACAGTTATGCCCATTGTACAAATTCCAGAGAGATTTTGCAAATAAAGTCAAAATTCATATTTGTATATTTTCCCAACAAGTAGTCCACATATCACATGGGAAGCTTATTTTCTTTTATTTTTTTTGACGTTTCCAATATTTTCTTTTATTTTTTTTAAACTGAAAGGTGGTCCATGGGGGGGGTGCATTCGGTGGAATTTTTGGGCCAAGTTAGTAATGGCGCACAATGGGAGTGGTGCGCCATTACTAGTTCAACTAGTAATGGCGCACCACTCCCACGGTGCGCCATTACTAGTTTGAAAAAAAATAAAAAATTGAAAAAAAAATTGAATTTTTTTTACTAGTGGCGCACCGTGGATGTGGTGCGCCATTACTAGTTTAAATAGTAATGGCAACTAGTAATGGCGCACTATCCACTGGTGCGCCATTACTAGTTTTGAAACAAAAATGAAAAACAAATTTTGTTACTAATGGCGCACCGTGGATGTCGTGCGCCATTACTAGTTAACTAGTAATGGCGCACTATCCGCTGGTGCGCCATTAGTAGTTTTGAAAAAAATGAAAAAAAAATTGTTACTAATGGCGCACCGTGCATGTGGTGCGCCATTAGTATTTGGACACTAATGGCGCACCAACACATGGTGTGCCATTAGAATATAGTAGTGGCGCACCACATGTCTGGTGCGCCATTAGTGGCGATAACATCTATAACCCTTTTCCTAGTAGTGATCAATTGAAATTATGGGAACAACTTTATTTTAGATTATACGAACATTTATTACAGTGTCACAAACATATACTTGAAACGTGTATACATTTTTTGAAAATGTTGGGAACATTTTATTAATACTATGAAACATTTCCTTTTACATATGAAATATCGGTCCCTCTCCATGTTGAATCATAACGATACTTCAAGTGTGAAGTTGTTCTTTCCAGATAGGTACATCCCAAGAAAGATGGAAATCAAGTATCACATCTACAAGGAGTAGAGGAGCAGATATCGCCTCAAAATGCAAACTCTCACTTCTTACGTGTTCCCAAAGATGAACATTCACATTCAAGTTGAGGAGTCGAATTTTTCGTGAAGGATGTAAAGATCCATTGCCATTCAAGCTTGGCATGTTGTATTGGGTGGAGCATTCGAGGATCAAGTCCGTGGTGCCCATTGCCCCTCCTAGATGTTTGCCCTGATTTGTTCTTCTTATTCTCAATAGTCTCCCAACCAACCCGGGACCTGGATGCAGGACTATGATCAGTTATCAGTTTATCACGGTTGCAGCAAATTGGGCAAATTGTTTGATCAGTTTAGGTATATATACTTAGGTTACGAACCAAATATAGACCAAGCAAGCAGTAATTTGCAATGGACAGCATGTTATAGAATTGAGCATGGTAACGTTAAGGAAAACCTGAGTCAAGCAACCAAACAGTTGGCAGCATGAATATATCATCAGTCTTAACTGTATGAGATGAGACTAGTTCATACTTTTCGACAAAGATGAGAGTCGTTCATAGTTGGACTATGTAGTTAATCTACGCTCCAAGCAAGTCAAAGAAGAAATACAAGAAATCAAATCAATTAGAAACCCAATGGGTATATATCTAATCTCTGTTCACTCACCCGGACTGTGTAACCTAAGCTCCAAGCTCATGGAACTAGCCGAATGCTCAAAATAGGCTTTCGCCCTGCTATAAGTATTAATATATGAACCACACGATACAATTGCTGGGGTCTCAGCACAAGCACGCCCAAACGGAAAAAAGAGAAAATAATGCCAACCACATCGGATCAGTTAAAACAATGATCAACCGCAATCGTTGCGACAACCGGATATTTCTCACCACGCTCTTAGCACTCCGGAACACAGCATACCAAGCAGCACTTTCAAGAAGGTACATGACGACGACACTGCCTGGACTTGTCCCAGGGTTTTCCCCGGTACGCGAAGGGGCGTGGGATAAGGGGTATACCCGACGCCCTTAAGGAAGAAATGGTGGCGCCCACGGGCATCACTGCATCGGTGTCGATCAAGCCAACAACGATTTCCCCCGACTGCCAAGCAACCACGACTCCGGACGATCCATCGCAGTCCATCAATGAGGAGCGGTAGAGTTAGCAGCCACGCGGGAGGAGACAATCTCCACCGCCCTCGGCGGTAACTGACCAGATGCAACATCAGAAGCAAACTAGGCAACCTAGGCCCGGACGTGCCCAAAAAGGGATTGTGAGGATTCGCTCTGCTCTTGCTTCTAGTGTTGAGCAGAGCTGCCACTTTCCTTTCCTTTTGAGCTGGATGGAAATCACTTTAAACCCTGGCGACCAAAGTAGACATCCCCTTTATTTCCATCTCATGTATCTGCTTTGTAGACTATACAATTAGAAAGAAGGAAATTTATCTGTTTCCCTTTTTTGCGGATTCATTTGTTTCCCTTAATTTACAGATAGTAAGAGTTATAAAAGAATAATAGATTTTAAAGCCTTTACCACTTGCCCACTACTTCAAATCGTTCTCCCCTGCATATTCTATATATACGAGTTAGATCAATACATAATATCATTATTAAGGTTTTGATATTTTGTATATACATGTTCTTTCCTATCAATTTTTTTGAACCAAGTGATAATACCTTTTTATGTCTATTAAACCGACCCCACCTCCTTAAGTTAGAGACAAGGCGTAAGAGCATTTACCCATAAAATACGAATAAGAGCATTTACAACTAAAGCCCTCAAAGCTGCCCCACAACCAGCCCAACCATTTGGGCTGTCCGGAAAATCCATAACTAGACGTATGTGGGGCGGGTATGGCGAGGCTTGGACGCTGCCACCACGTCGTATCGGCCTGCTAAGGCCCACGCCACCCACCACTCCCCTAAAAAACTCCACCCGCGTCTAACAAAACCTAGTCAAAACCTTAGTCCTCTCGCCCTCTCCGGTCCCCTCCCGTCCCCTCTCCTACCTCTTCAATCTCTTCTGCCTACTCCATCATGGCCAGGTCCGGCCACAATTCCGAATGTGAGCCCCATCTTAATATGTAGAAAGCTAGTACAACATGCGAGAGAGCCAACTTTCACGAGTGCGCGCGCACACACACACAAACTATGACACACATATGAATGAGTGAATTTGTTAATGGTACGAAACTTTTTCTTAAATTATACAAATAAAAAAAATATAAAGCAATTTAAAAAAATTCATGAACATATTTTTTAATGTGTAAATATTTCATTTAAATGGCTGAAACATTTTTTTGGAATGAGATAAAACATTTCAATTGAAATTACGAGAACAACTTTATTTTAGATTGTACGGACAATTATTAAAGTGTCACAAACATATACTTGAAACGTCTATACATTTTTTGAAAATGTTGGGAACATTTTTTTAATACTATGAAACATTTCCTATTATATATGAAATATGGGTCCCTCTCCATGTTGAATCATAACGATACTTCAACTATGAAGTTTTTCTTTCTTTCCAAATAGGTACATCCCAAAAAGATTCAAATCAAGTATCACATCTACAAGGAGTTGAGGAGCAGATATCGCCTCAATATGCAAAATCTGACTTCTTACGTTTTCCCAAAGATGAACATTGCCATTCAAGTTGAGGAGCCGAATTGTTTCCTGAAGGACACGGAGATCCATTGCCATTCAAGCTTGGCATGCTGTATTGGGTGGAGCATTCGAGGATGAAGTCTGTGGTGCCCATTGTCCCCTCCCAGATGTTTGCCCTAATTTCTTCTTCTTATTCTCAATAGTCTCCCAACCACCCCAGACCTGGATGCAGGACAGTTGGATCAGTTATCAGTTATCGGTTTATCACAATGGCAGCAAGTTGGGCAAATTGTTTGATCAGTTTAGGTATATATACTTAGGTTATGAACCAAATATAGACCAAGCAAGCAGTAATTGGCAATGGACAGCATGTTACAGAATTGAGCATGGTAACGTTAAGGAAACCTAAGACAAGCAACTAAACAGTTGCAGCATGAGTATATCATCCGTCTTAACTATATGAGACGAGACTAGTTCATTCTTTTCAACAAAGATGAGACTTGTTCATAGTTGGACTATGTAATTAATCTACGCTCCAAGCAAGTCAAAGAAGAAATACAAGAAATCAAATCAAATAAAAACCCAACGGGTATATATCTAATCGCTGTTCACTCGCCCGGACTGTGTAATCTAAGCTCCAAGCTCATCGAACTAACTGAATGCTCAAAATAGGCTTTCGCCCTGTTATATATATTAATACATCAACCACAGGATACAATGGTCGGGGTCTCAGCACAAGCACGCCCAAACGAAACAAAAGAGAAAATAATGCCAACCACATCGGATCAGTGAAAACGATGATGAACCGCAACCGTTGTGACAACCGGAAAATTCTCACCACGCTCCTAGCACTCCGGAACACAGCATACCAAGCAACACCTTCAAGAAGGAACACGACGACAACGATGCTTCCCGGACTTGTCCCAGGGTTTCCCCTGGTACGCGAAGGGGCATGGGGTAAGGGGTATACCGGACACCCTTAAGGAAGGAACAGTGGCGCCCACAGGCATCACTGCGTCGGTGTGGGTCAAGCCGACAAGGATTTCCCCCCACTTCAACCAACCATGACCCCGGACGATCCATCGCACTCCATCAATGAGGAGCGGTAGAGTCAGCAGCCACACTGGAGGAGACAATCTCCACCGCCCTCGGCGGTAACTAACCAGATGCAACATCATAAGCAAACCAGGCAACCTAGGCCCGGCCGTGCCCAAAAAGGGCTCATGAAGCTCCCGTCACCTCGATGCAGTCAGTGTGTCGGCGTCTCTACCACCACCAGCATGAGCCGCACCTCCTTTTGCCGGAGACGACGCAGGCAAAACTAACATGTCTAGCTCAGGCCAAGATGGGGCCCAAAAGGGCCTAGTTCTGGGCTTGGAGGGCACCGCCGCCAGCCGACGCGATGTCCTGCGGCCAAGCAGCCCCTCCACCGCCACCTCACCACCCGACAAGGCGCTACCCGAGACTACACACCACTTATGGATCCTTAAAAGGCCAAGGGGCACCACCGCCAGCCGCCTCCAACCGAGCCGGATCGCCGTGCAGGGTGCGGCGGGGGGGCATTCGCTGCTGCCACCACAAGGGTTGAGGGGGTTAAGGAGGGCACTGTAAGGAGGGAGAGAAGCCCTTAGTCTCCTCGCTCGGTTAGATGACACGGGGGGAGGGAGATCCAAATCTCGGCCAGATTTGTAAATTTTCAACTAACTGAATCCTCTTAAAAGCAAAAAAACCAAAACCTAATAACAACAATAATAATAATAATAATAAAATAATCATGCCTAATTACAAATCACACCTCATTAGTCCTTGCCCCGATGGATGGATCAAGCAAAAACAAATCACCATGTGAAACAATTGATTCGCCCCCAGCCATCGCGCGGATCCCCAAAGAAGCATAGACATCTCAGAACCGCGGCAAGGAGGGGGGGCTCTCACTCTGGTTCTCGCTGTTGTCGGGACGCCCGCCGCAGCGTCTACTGCCAGACATCGCGAGGATTCGCTCTGCTCTTGCTTCTAGTGTCGAGCGGAGATGCCACTTTCCTTTCCTTTTAAGCTGGATGGAAATCACTTTAAACCCTGGCGACCAAAGTAGACGTCCCCTTTATTTCCAGCTCATGTCTCTGCTTTGTAGACTATACAATTAGAAAGAAGGAAATTTATTTGTTTCCCTTTATTGCGGATTCATTAGTTTCCCTTAATTAACAGATAAGATTTATAACAGAATAATAGGTTTAAAAGCCTTTACCACTTGCCCTCTACTTCAAATCTTCTCCCCCCTTCACTATTCTATATATACGGGTCAGATCAATACATAATATTATTATTACGGTTTCGATATTTTGTATATGCATGTTCTTTCCTATAGATTTCCTTGAACCACGTGATAATACCTTTTAATGTTTATTAAACCGACGCAAGTTATAGATAAGGAGTAAGGGCATTTACCTGTAAAAAAGGAATCAGAGCATTTACAACTAGAGCCCTCAAAGCCGCCCCACAACCAGCCCAACCGTTTGGGCTATCCGGAAAACCCATATCTAGACGTATGTGGGGCGGGTATGGCGAGGCTTGGACACTGCCGCCATGTCGTATCGGCCTGCTATGGCCCAGGACACCCACACTCCCCCTAAAAAACTCCACCCGCGTCTAACAAAACCTAGTCAAAACCTTAGTCGTCTCACCATCTCCGGCCCGCTCCCATCCCCTCTCCTTCGTCTTCAATCTCTTGTGCCTACTCCATCATGGCCAGGTTCGGCCACAACTCCAACAGCGAGCCCCATCTTAATCAGTAGAAAGCTAGTACAACATGCGAGAGAGCCAACTTTCACGCGGGCGCAAACACACAAACAAACTATGACACACACATACGAATGAATGAATTTGTTAATGGTACAAAACTTTTTCTTAAATTATACAATTTTTAAAAAAAATTATAAAGCAATTTAAAAAATTCGTGAACATATTTTTTAATGTGTAAATATTTCATTTAAATGGCACAAACATTTTTTTGGAATCAGATAAAACATTTCAATTGAAATTATGAGAACAACTTTATTTTAGATTGTACGAACAATATTAAAGTGTCACAAACATATGCTTGAAACATGTATACATTTTTGGAAAATGTTGGGAACATCTTATTAATACTATGAAACATTTCCTATTACATATGAAATATCGGTCCCTCTCCATGTTGAATCATAACGATACTTCAAGTGTGAAGTTTTTCTTTCGAGATAGATATGAAGGAAATAATAAAGTTATTATTTATTTCCTTATTTCATGATAAATGTTTATTATTCATGCTAGAATTGTATTAACCGGAAACATAATACATGTGTGAATACATAGACAAACAGAGTGTCACTAGTATGCCTCTACTTGACTAGCTCGTTAATCAAAGATGGTTATGTTTCCTAACCATAGACAAAGAGTTGTTATTTGATTAACGAGGTCACATCATTAGTAGAATGATCTGATTGACATGACCCATTCCATTAGCTTAGCACCCGATCATTTAGTATGTTGCTATTGCTTTCTTCATGACTTATACATGTTCCTATGACTATGAGATTATGCAACTCCCGTTTACCGGAGGAACACTTTGGGTACTACCAAACTTCACAACGTAACTGGGTGATTATAAAGGAGTACTACAGGTGTCTCCAATGGTCGATGTTGGGTTGGCGTATTTCGAGATTAGGATTTGTCACTCCGATTGTCGGAGAGGTATCTCTGGGCCCTCTCGGTAATACACATCACATAAGCCTTGCAAGCATGGCAACTAATATGTTAGTTGTGAGATGATGTATTACGGAACGAGTAAAGAGACTTGCAGGTAACGAGATTGAACTAGGTATTGGATACCGATGATCGAATCTCGGGCAAGTAACATACCGATGACAAAGGGAACAACGTATGTTATTATCCGGTCTGACCGATAAAGATCTTCGTAGAATATGTAGGAGCCAATATGGGCATCCAGGTCCCGCTATTGTTTATTGACTAGAGACGTGTCTCGGTCATGTCTACATTGTTCTCGAACCCGTAGGGTCCGCACGCTTAAGGTTACGATGACAGTTATATTATGAGTTTATGCATTTTGATGTACCGAAGGTTGTTCGGAGTCCCGGATGTGATCACGGACATGACGAGGAGTCTCGAAATGGTCGAGACGTAAAGATTGATATATTGGAAGCCTATGTTTGGACATCGGAAGTGTTCCGGGTGAAATCGGGATTTTACCGGGTTACCGGGAGGTTACCGGAACCCCCCGGGAGCCATATGGGCCATCATGGGCCTTAGTGGAAAGGAGAAAGGGGCAGCCCAAGGGGGCTGCGCGCCTCCCCCCTTCCCCTAGTCCTATTAGGACTAGGAGAGGTGGCCGGCCACCCCTCTCCCTCTTTCCCCCTTGGGAATCCTTGTTGGAATAGGATTGGGGGGGGGGGGAGTCCTACTCCCGGTAGGAGTAGGACTCCACCTGCGCCTCTCTCTCTTGGCCGGCGCCCCCTCCCCCCTTGGCTCCTTTATATACTGAGGTAGAGGCACCCCAAAGACACACAAGTTGACACAAGTTGATCCACGTGATCTATTCCTTAGCCGTGTGCGGTGCCCCCTGCCACCATATTCCTCGATAATACTGTAGCGGAGTTTAGGCGAAGCCCTGCTGCTGTAGTTCATCAAGATCGTCACCACACCGTCGTGCTGACGGAACTCTTCCCCGACACTTTGCTGGATCGGAGTCCGGGGATCGTCATCGAGCTGAACGTGTGCTCGAACTCGGAGGTGCCGTAGTTTCGGTGCTTGATCGGTTGGATCGAGAAGACGTACGACTACTTCCTCTACGTCGTGTCATCGCTTCCGCAGTCGGTCTGCGTTGGGTACGTAGACAATACTCTCCCCTCGTTGCTATGCATCACATGATCTTGCGTGTGCGTAGGAAATTTTTTGAAATTACTACGAAACCCAACAAGATACATCCCAAGAAAGATGGAAATCAAGTATCACATATACAAGGAGTTGAGGAGTGGATATCGCCTCAAAATGCAAACTCTGACTTCTTACGTGTTCCCAAAGATGAACATTGCCATTCAAGTTGAGGAGTCGAATTGTGTCCTGAAGGATGTGAAGATCCATTGCCATTCAAGTTTGGCATGTTGTATTGGGTGGAGCATTCGAGGATGAAGTCTGTGGTGCCCATTGTCCCCTCCAAGATGTTTGCCCTGATTTCTCCTTCTTATTCTCAATTGTCTCCCAACCACCCACGGACCTGGATGCAGGACAGTAGTATAAGTTATCAGTTTATCACAATTGCATCAAGTTGGGCAAATTGTTTGATCAGTTTAGGTATATATAATTAGGTTATGAACCGAATATAGACCAAGCAAGCAGTAATTGGCAATGGACAACATGTTATAGAATTGAGCATGGTAACGTTAAGGAAAACCTGAGACAAGCAATCAAACAGTTGGCAGCATGAATGTATCATCGGTCTTAACTATATGAGATGAGACTAGTTCATACTTTTCGACAAAGATGAGAGTCGTTCATAGTTGGACATTGTAATTAATCTGCGCTCCAAGCAAGTCAAAGAAGAAATCCAAGAAATCAAATCAAATCGAAACCCAACGGGAATATATCTAATCTCTGTTCACTCACTAGGACTGTGTAATCTAAGCTCCAAGCTCATGGAACTAACCGAATCCTCAAAATAGTCTTCCGCCCTGCTATATATATTAATATATCAACCACACGATACAATTGTTGGGGCCTCAGCACAAGCACACACAAACGAAACAAAACAGAAAATAATGCCAACGACATCGGATCAGTGAAAATGATGATGAACCGCAACCGTTGCGACAACCGAAAAATTCTCACCATGCTCCTAGCACTCCGGAACGCAGCATACCAAGCAGCACCTTCAAGATGGAACACGATGACGATGACACTGTCAGGACTTGTCGCAGGGTTTCCCCTGGTACGTTAAAGGGGTATACCCAACGCCCTTAAGGAAGGAACGATGGCGCCCATGGGCATCACTGCGTCAGTGCGGTCAAGCCGACAAGGATTGCCCTCGACTGCCAACCAACCACGACCCCGGACGATCCATCGCACTCCATCAATGAGGAGTGGTAGAGTCAGTAGCCACGTGGGAGGGGACAATCTCCACCTTGGCGGTACCTAAACAGATGCAACATCAGAAGCAAACCAGGCAACCTAGGCCCGGCCGTCCCCAAAATAGGCTCATTAAGCTCTCGTCGCCCCGTTGTAGTCAGCGTGTCGGTGTCTCTACCAACACCAGCATGATCCGCACCTCCTTTTGCTGGAGACAATGCAGGCAAACCCAAATAGCCTGCTCAGCCCCAGATGGGGCCCAAAAGGGCCTAGATCTGGGACACCGCCGCCGCCACGCCACGCCGCGGCCAAGCAGCCGCGCCACCACCACCTCAACACCCGACACTGTGCTACCCGAGAGGAAACACCGTCACAGGATCCATGAACGGCCAAGGGGCACCGCAGCCAGCCGCCTCCACCCAAGTCGGATCGCCGTGTGGG
>NC_041392.1:30462549-30497474 GCF_002162155.2 Triticum dicoccoides | reverse complement strand
CATTCACCGCTGGCACCACAAGGGTTGAGGGGGTTAAGGGGGGCGCTGTAAGCAGGGAGAGGAGCCCCTAGTCGCCACGCTCGGTTAGATGACGTGGGGGAGGGAGATCCGAAATCTTGGCCAGATTTGAAAATTTTCAACTAACTGAATCCCCTTAAAAGCAAACAAACCAAAACCTAATAACAATAATAATAATAAAATAATCCTGCCTAATTCACAAATCACTCCTCATCAGTCGTTGTCCCGATGGATGGATCGAGGAAAAACGAATCACCAGATGCAACAATTGATTCGCCCCCAGCCCCAGCCATCGCGCGGATCCCCAAAGAAGCATAGACATCTCCGAACCGCGGCAAGGAGGGGGGTTCTCACCGGGGTTCTCTCCGTTGCGAGACATCGTGAGGATTCGCTCTTCTCTTGCTTCTAGTGTTGAGCGGAGCTGCCACTTACCTTTCCTTTTGAGCTGGATGGAAATCACTTTAAACCCTGACCAAAGTAGACATCCCCTTTATTTCCAGCTTATGTATCTGCTTTGTAGACTATAAAATTAGAAAGAAGGAAATTCATTTGTTTCCCTTTTTGCAGATTCATTTGTTTCCCTTAATTTACAGATAGTAAGAGTTATAAAAGAATAAGAGATTTAAAAGCTTTTACCACTTGCCCACTACTTCAAATTGTTCTGCCCTGCACTATTCTATATATACGAGTTACATCAATACATAATATCATTATTAAGGTTTTGATATTTTGTATATACATGTTCTTTCCTATCGATTTTTTTTGAACCAAGTGATAATACCTTTTTATGTCTATTAAACCGACCCCACCTCCTTAATTTAGAGACAAGGCATAAGAGCATTTACCCATAAAATAGGAATAAGAGCATTTACAACTAAAGCCCTCAAAGCTGCCCCACAACCAGCCCAACCATTTGGGCTGTCCGGAAAACCCATAACTAGACGTATGTGGGGCGGGTATGGCGAGGCTTGGACGCTGCCACCACGTCGTATCGGCCTGCTATGGCCCACGCCACCCACCACTCCCCTAAAAAACTCCACCAGCGTCTAACAAAACCTAGTCAAAACCTTAGTCCTCTCGCCCTCTCCGGTCCCCTCCCGTCCCCTCTCCTACCTCTTCAATCTCTTCTGCCTACTCCATCATGGCCAGGTCCGTCCACAATTCTGAATGCGAGCCCCATCTTAATATGTAGAAAGCTAGTACAACATGCGAGAGAACCAACTTTTGTGAGCGCGCGCACACACAGACTCACATACAAACTATGAGACACATATGAATGAGTGAATTTGTTAATGGTACGAAACTTTTTCTTAAATTATACCATTTTAATAAAAATTATAAAGAAATTTAAAAAAATCATGAACATATTTTTTAATGTGTAAATATTTCATTTAAATGGCTGAAACATTTTTTATGGAATGAGATAAAACATTTCAATTGAAGTTACGAGAACAACTTTATTTTAGATTGTACGAACAATTATTAAATTGTCACAAACATATACTTGAAACGTCTATACATTTTTTGAAAATGTTGGGGACATTTTTTTAATACTATGAAACACTTCCTATTATATATGAACTACGGGTCCCTCTCCATGTTGAATCATAACAATACTTCAATTGTGAAGTTTTTCTTTCTTTCCAAATAGGTACATCCCAAAAAGATTCAAATCAAGTATCACATCTACAAGGAGTGGAGGAGCAGATATCGCATCAAAATACAAAATCTGAGTTCCTACGTTTTCCCAAATATGAACATTGCCATTCAAGTTGAGGAGCCGAATTGTTTCCTGAAGAACGCGGAGATCCATTGCCATTCAAGCTTGGCATGCTGTATTGGGTGGAGCATTCGAGGATGAAGTCTGTGGTGCCCATTGTCCCCTCCCAGATGTTTGCCCTGATTTCTTCTTTTTATTCTCAATAGTCTCCCAACCACCCCGGACCTGGATGCAGGACAGTAGGATCAGTTTTCAGTTATCAGTTTATCACAATGGCAGCAAGTTGGGAAAATTGTTTGATCAGTTTAGGTATATATACTTAGGTTATGAACCAAATATAGACCAAGCAAGTAGTAATTAGCAATGGACAGCATGTTACAGAATTGAGCATGGTAACATTAAGGAAACCTGAGACAGGCAACTAAACAATTGGCAGCATGAATATATCATCCGTCTTAACTATATGAGACGAGACTAGTTCATTCTTTTTAACAAAGATGAGACTTGTTCATAGTTGGACTATGTAATTAATCTACGCTCCAAGCAAGTCAAAGAAGAAATACAAGAAATCAAATCAAATAAAAACCCAACGGGTATATATCTAATCTCTGTTCACTCGCCCGGACTGTGTAATCTAAGCTCCAAGCTCATCGAACTAACCGAATGCTCAAAATAGGCTTTCGCCCTGTTATATATATTAATGTATCAACCACACGATTCAATTGTCGGGGTCTCAGCACAAGCACGCCCAAACGATACAAAAGAGAAAATAATGCCAACCACATCGGATCAGTGAAAACGATGATGAACCGCAACCGTTGTGACAACCGGAAAATTCTCACCACGCTCCTAGCACTCCGGAACGCAGCATACCAAGCAACACCTTCAAGAAGGAACACGACGACGACACTTCCCGGACTTGTCCCAGGGTTTCCCCTGGTACGCGAAGGGGCATGGGGTAAGGGGATTACCCGACGCCCTTAAGGAAGGAATAGTGGCGCCCACAGGCATCACTACGTTGGTGTTGGTCAACCCGACAAGGATTTCCCCTGACTGCCAACCAACCACGACCCCGGACGATCCATCGCACTCCATCAATGAGGATCGGTAGAGTCAGCAGCCACGCAGGAGGGGACACTCTCCACCGCCCTCGGTGGTAACTGACCAGATGCAACATCAAAAGCAAACCAGGCAACCTAGGCCCGGCCATGCCCAAAAAGGGCTCGTGAAGCTCCTGTCGCCTCGCTGCAGTCAGCGTGTCGGCGTCTCTACCACCACCAGCATGAGCCGCACCTCCTTTTGCTGGAGAAGACGCAGGCAAACCCAACATGTCCAGCTCAGGCCAAGATGGGGCCCAAAAGGGCCTAGATCTGGGCCGGGAGGGCACCACCGCTAGCCGACGCGATGTCCTGCGGCCAACACTACAAGAAATATGTCAACTTGTGACCACCACTATTGGTCACTGAATGGTCACAAATTTCCATTTGTGACCTTTTTGTGACCAAAAACATAAGGTCAAAAGCTGGCCGTCATAAACTAACATTAGCGACCTTTCTTCTGGAATGGTCGTAAACGTTTATGACCAAAATACGTCTATTGTGGCGTTTTGGTCACTAGCAATCTCCCCAGGCCACGTAGGCATCCAGCGTGGCAATCTGATGTGGCACAAGATTCAGCCCGGTCCAATTCGATTTTCTACATGGGCCTAGCCCAACAATTCGGCCTTTTTACTATATATTTTCTCTATTAATTTTCTCTAGCTACATGGGCCTGGCCCAACAATTTGGCCTTTTTATTTCATGGATCATGGCCTTTTTGTGATCTATTTCGTTTTTGGGCCTAAGCCTTTTTATTTAGTTGGCCATCGCCTTTTCACAATTGATTCTTTTAGTAATTTTGTTCATTTTCCTGAATTGTTTGATTTGTGGCCTTTTTAGGGCCCAAATAGTATATGTTTCATTTCCAACATATCAACAATAAAGTATCAACAATAAAGTAACCAGTATTTTGGTCCAGAGAGCCCCAATCACACAAATTTCATAAATGGCTACCAAAATGAGTATATTATATATATTACAATCATGCCATAGTTCACATCATCCAGGAATTTAGAACAACTACAAAAGTGCTGCTATGAAATACTATAACAGCCATTCACATCATCCAGGAACATATAATTAGCTACAAAGATGAAGCGTTCCCTTTTCCAACTTCTTGAGCCTGGAGCTCCTGTAAAAGACAGGAAACGATCATTATCATGGCTGTGAATTCAGAATGAAAGCAATATCCTCAAACATACAACAGCTAGGAAAAGAATATTGAACAAAATAATAAACAAATACACAAGAAGCTAGGGGTCGATCCTAATGCCAGCAAGCTCTAAGAAGACTCCAAGAAATTGATGGCTCACAATACAATCATGCTTTTGACAACAAATACTAGTAGAATTAAGGCACAGAACATATTCTAAGCAGTGTTAACATCATAGTAGTAACAATTAACAGTAGCAGCTAGCAGGACATCAACCAAGCACAACAAAAGTACAACACCACACTTGGGATCTCGGAGCAAGAAAAAGATCATGTTGCTTAGGAGCTACCACAAATGATACTGATCAAGGGCAAAAACAAGTTGGTATGATATCATTCATTCATTCATTCTCATCACGATCATACATTGAATTCATTAAAGGTTACAGATTCATTTTTTGGCAGAGCATTGGAAAATCACAAGAATAGTATATGAACCAAAGTGTCCAGATAAGTAGATAACACATGGATGTCACAATCACATAGCAAAGGAAGAGTGGGACAGACCGAGGACTTACCCTCTGGACAAATCAAAGACTTCACGCTCCCTCTTCCTCGGTGGACAAATCAATGACTTCACTTCCTCTTCCTCATGCACCAACAGGAAGACCATCTCAAATACCTTGGTGCCAACAAGAAACTATACTCACACAGTGAATAGAACAAAAGAACAGAAAGCACATGTATATACTGAACAAAAGTAAAAGGCAGGAATAGATGACTTAACAGTTCATGTTTGTTAACAAAACAAGTGTGGACATCTCACAATGAGTTAACTATCTGATGACTTTAGTAAAACAAATACTAGCATTTGGTGCTACAAGAGACAACAGGAATCCAACTATCCCAACATCCCAACTTGGTAAATCCATGCTGCTAAAAGGCCAATCCTAATCGGGTTGGAACTGGACCTGGTTTCAAACATGTGAGCTACAACTATCGTAATACCACAGCCCAAAAAACCTACAGATCCATCAAACTACTATTTGTAGGTCTGGCATCAGTGGTGTCACAACGTACAGTCCACTTACAGTCATTTGGGAGAAAATTAAAGTGATAATTAGACTGGCATTACAATCTGTTGGTAACTTGCTGTCTACTTATAGCTACAATGATATCTTAAGAGTTACAGTCTAAATACACAAAACTTAAGAACATGGGAATAAACAGACCAACCCCCACATTCCAATAATTCAAACACTCAGCAGTCAAATGTGTATGCGTGTGCATGTAAATGTACAAAGGTTATGCAAAACTATGGTGCATTCAAACTATGAGATCATTTGGTCCGCACATTAGATCATTTAACACAGAGAAAAGAAAAATTACAGAGGACTGCATATGAATGTATGTGTCGTTTCCAGGATAAGTTGGCACATAGAATGCCACCAATCAGGATGTACCACACAACAGAGAATAGCTTGTAGCGTTCGAGACTAATCGCCATGAGGAACACAAATCATCCTCAGGAATTGGTAATGAATGCACATCAATCAAAACAAACATCAGCCAGAGATTCTATATATGAACAAACATAAGCAGGCACCACCATGCATATCAACGGCTAACAGCAGCACACTGGTACTCGATGACACACCACCATATGAACACTTTGAAAGGGACACAAAAAGAATGAACCTGAACAACACTGGCTCAGACCTCAGATACAGGGAATGGATGATCTAAAAAGGGTACAAAAAGTAACTCGCTCACAATAAATAAATAGGCTAGGATAACCCTAGTCAGGAATCCAGGAATTACATCAAAGCAAGTAAATTGAGCATTTGATTGAACAGGCATAAAATCAGTTGGCACAATAGTCTTTCAATATCATACTAATGCTAAGTGGGCTAACTAGCAAGTGCACTCACTGCTACACATTTCCAAGTGCTGCTGCACTAAGCAACCATGCAGACAAATTAAATTGTACGCCAGCCAGCACCCAGCAATTAACAATCAAACAAGATGACTGCTGCACATCCAGGCAAAACCAGCATCGGTGCAAAACCAGCATCAGGTGCAAAACCATGCGCAAGTGCATTGACATCAGTTTCATTAAGTCAATCATATTCATTAGCAAGCTTACATAGGAAGCAACATGAATAATTCATAAGCATGTCATCTCATCACCAGCAACATGAATAATTCAGGGCCTACTATGCAACACAAGGACATGTCCATGACACATAAGAAGCTGAACATAACACAGCGCATATGTTGAACTCATAAGCATGTCAGGCTCGCTTGCGGCCTAAACAGGTACCTGCAAGAGGCAGGGAGGAGGGAGCGGGCATGCAGACGGGACCTGGAGGGTCGTGTAGTCATGGGCGAGCTTGTAGTCCTTGTAAGGAAGTAGCCACCGCTGTCAGCCGCCCTGACCCGGCCTAGACGCTGCCGAGCGTGTTCTTGCGGCCACTGCACCACCCACATCCTGAAAAACCAGACACACAACAAAAGCGTCAGATCCGAGTCATATACAGTAACTTCATAGGCCTCATTAGAATAACTAGTAAAGAGAGTCGGCTTATATACAGTAAGCAGAGCGCTAGAATTTGATCACATACTAGTCACATAGTGGCTTACATAAATTTAATAGTCCAGTAGTGCTGCATTACAAAAAGAGCCTGAATTATTTCGGGCAATGCTCCTAGATTATGTAGTGAACAAATATCTTGTTATTACAGCCTGCAGGCCACTATCTATTTTCATTCCCAAATCTGATGCATGGTTTAATTTGCTGGGACATGAAACTGAACAAAACAATTTCCTGGAACATGGGTATCTACTAATCATATCTAAATCAACATTTTGATAATAAACCCACTTCCCAACTGCTTATCTACAGTTATTCTACGAGAGTTTGCTCGAAACTAGGCAATGCTATTGAAATAGCCTGAAGTACTGAACATTTAGTCAGTTCCAGGTTAGAATATATCATCTGCCTATCAGTGCATTACTAGTGGAACTAGTAGAATAGCCTGAAGCAAACTTAACCAACATCCGCAGAAATAAATCCAGATCTTGTGGCTAACAACACCGTTTGTATACTAGATAGAGTAGGAGAGACGGGATGCGCGTGGTTGTTACCCCAGTGGATGCAGTCGAAGGCGTCCTCGGTGACCACCCTGCAGGCGCCGACCTGCACACGTACATTGGATCAGAGTCAGACACATTTCAACATACAGACATTGGATGGAAGAGGAGGGAGGAAGGGGCACGTACGGCGCCGATCTTGAGGAAGCCGTCGACGGTGCGGTCGAGGAGCGGGTTCCCGAGGTTGATGGCCTCGATGCTGGAGTAGAGGTGAATGAGGACGACCGCGATGGGGCGGCACCCTGGTCTCCTCCAAGTCACACAAGAGAAGAGGGAGGAGGACGTCGACGTGGGACGCCGGCCAGCCCCTCCTGCGCCAACTCCGGGGACGCCGACAGCGACGAGTGCCATGCGCGTACGTGGTCGCGGCAGGGCACGCCGCCATCCTGGCCGTGGACTGCCTGCCTATGGTCGCCAGGCCGGTGAGACGAGGCGCTGCGTGACAAAATCCAAAATGAAAAGGGGGCATGGCAGCGGGAACCGCGTCGAGGAAGGCGGGCGGGCGCACCTGGGACTCGGAGGCAGGGTCGAAGCCGACGAGCGTGAAGCGCACGCCCGCGAAGAGGCGCTCGTCGCGATCGCCGGTGCCGGCGCCGTTGTCCGGCCGCATGGAGGGGGATCCGGGTTAGAGGGACGGGGCGGTGGGTAGGGTTCGAGGATTTGGGATTGGTCCGTTCATTGGTGCGCAAGGGTGGGGGCGGCAGAGGTGCGGGAGAAGGGCAGCGAGGTCGCCGGCGGGGAAGCCCAGTGCCGGTGGAGATGAGGGGCGGCGGCGGCGGCCACGGGATCGAGGAAGAGGGCAGAGGAAGTGGGTTGGGCTTGGGAGGGAGACGAGGGGAGGGATGGGATCGGGGTGGGTGGCGGCGATGATGTGGGAGAGGGGGGCTGCTAGGGTTTGGGTTGGGTTGGGTTGAGAGGGGACCTGAGAGACGTTGGATCCGTCGGATATGGACGGTCTAGATCGGCTAAGGGGGGTGATCCGTGTGAAGAGCTCTGATTGGTTCAGAAAAACTATGATTTAGAAAAGTTTCTAAGTACTAAAACTAGGAGGGTTTTGTGAAGTAGCTATCAAAAGTATTTTGCAAAATGGCACAACTAAAATTTTCTATCAATTTAGACCATCTTTTATGGATGATAGCCAGTTTGCATGCAATTTTTTATCTTTGTAGCTATTTTTAATCATTATTCGAGTGCCCAAAATGAGTTTTTTTGTGAAGGGCCTACCAAAAAATTGTTGCAAAATTGTACCAAATCAATTTTCTAAAATACTAGGACATATTTAAACCACAATTGATCAAATGGTTGGGTGTAAAAAGTTTTGATCCACCTCTCATGAAAAAGACAAATTCCCGTCGATTCAGTTGGAAGCGGGTCAAATTTGATCTATAGCTGCCTCGTAGTTATCTCTTTATTTTTTTCCAAAATTCATTTCTAGGTACATAAGTATCTTTTTAATCAGAGAAACATCAAAAAATTTCCAAGATTCAACCACTAGCTAGGAACGGTCAAGCCCTCCGTTTAGACCGCGTTTTGAAACGGGCATAAAAAATTCAAAAAAAATCAAAAAATTGGAAAACCTTCGGATTGTGTCATTATATGTGGCCAAGTTTCTAGGAAAAATAATAAACTTGTAATACGGCAATTATTTTAAAAAAGTGTTCTCAGAAATAAGCTACCATGTGTGAAGATTCATGGCTTTCAAGTCAAATGATCAATCTTATGGCCACATTCATGGCATAGTTTGTTCAAATGACCTCATATCATGCACAAGGTGCATCTTGGAATGACAAACAATGTTGCCTAAGGAACTTTTCATCTTCTTTGTACGAAAAAATCATTTTCCATTTTTCGAGTGCCCGAAATGAGTTTTTTTGTGAAGGACCTACCACATATTTGTTGTAAAATTGTACCAAATCAATTTTATAAAATACTAGGACATATTTAAACCACAATTTACCAAATGGTTGGGTGTAAAAAGTTTTGATCCACCTCTCATGAAAAAGACAAATTCTCGCCGATTCAGTTGGAAGCGGGTCAAATTTGAACTATAGCTGCCTCGTAGTTATCTCTTTATTTTTTCCAAAAAATCATTTCTAGGTACATAAGTATCTATTTAATCAGAGAAACATCAAAAAAATTCCAAGATTCAACCACTAGCTAGGAACGGTCAAGCCCGCCATTTAGACCACGTTTTGAAACGGGCATAGAAAATTCAAAAAAAATTCAAAAAATTGGAAAACCTTTGCATTATGGCATTATATGTGGCCAAGTTTCCAGCAAAAATAATAAACTTGTAATACTTCAATTGTTTTTAAAAAGTGTACTCAGAAATGAGCTATCATGTGTGAAGATTCATGGCTTTCAAGCCAAATGATCAATCTTATGGCCACATTCATGGCATAGTTTGTTCAAATGACCTCATATCGTGCACAACGGTGCATCTTGGAATGACAAACAATGTTGCCTAAGGAACTTTTCATTTTCTTTGGACGAAAAATTCATTTTCCATTTTCTGAGTGCCCGAAATGAGTTTTTTGTGTGAAGGACCTACCATATATTTGTTGCAAATTTGTACCAAATCATTTTTATAAAATATTAGGCCATATTTAATGCACAATTGACAAAATGGTTGGGTATCCAAAGCTTTTATCCACCTCTGGTGAAAAAGACAAATTCCTGCCGATTCAGTAGGAAGCGGGTCAAATTTGACCTGCAGCTGCGTCATCTGGCCATAAAATAGGAGGGTTCTAGATAACACTTTCTTTGCAATGTACTAATCTGGCCATAAAATAGAAATTGAACCTGGGCTTACATAGATGATTTGACTGAGCTACAATTTGAAGGAGGGTGATAATTTTGGCATATGAAGGAACTGTATTAATTTCATGTCATTTGGATATATAAAAATGGTACTTCCTTCACATTCCAAATATTTGTTACAAAACATTAGACCACATTTCATGTACAAATCACCAAATGGTTTCATGTAAAAAGGTTTCCATACACCTCTCGTGAAATTGACAAAATTTTCACTAATTCCTCAATTTCAAACAAAGTTTAATATTTTTAAATACTTTTTTTTGAAAAACCTAGAAAATATTTGTTGCAAAGTGGAACGACACCATTTTCAATACATATTTAACATTTTGGAGTGCAAGTTTAAGATTTTTTGAATACTTGGTCAACATTTAATCACAAAATGTTTAACATATTTTTTCCAATCCTTCGATTGAATTTTTTAAAATACATGATAAACCATTTAGTATACATTATATATTTTTGTATAAAAAATTTCTTATACATGAGAAGTTGAAAAAATCATGAAAATTAAAAAAACTTAGCGTTGCATCACATTTGTCACATAGTTAATAAAAAAAATTACAAACTTGGAAATGATGATTCTGAATTGATGATTTTTTTTTGAAATTTACAATAATTTTTGTGAACTTTTTATGAAAAAATTATGAACATTTTTTGAATTAAAAAATTTTGGGTCAAATTCACAAGCATGATTTCAATACGCGAACATTTCTTCAAAATCATGAACTTCTTTTAGTCCGCGTACATTTTATGATTTCACGTACATTTTTCTAACAAATTCATTTTTATGTTTGAAACTTTTTTGAAATCCCAAATTATTTGAAAGAAGAAGAAATGAAACATATTTTTTTAATAATAAGCATACATTTCATACCTAAAAACGCTTGCTAATAGGCTATGGGCCGTGAGCCCACTCGGCGGACCGCTTTGTTAATGTAAAAAAGAAGGAGAGAAGGAGAGGCCTATCACGGCTTAGGCCCAAGCCCAGGAAACGATCTTATCTATAAAATAATGGATTGCGGTAGCATATCACTTCCGAGATGGTGGCGTGGTGGTATGGCTCTGCGGGGTTTTGTGTTGCGGCGCGGGTTCGTATCCCCCGTTGCCCATATTTCTTTTTTACTTTTCTCCATTGACAGTGGTGATGCCTCATGCCAGTTGGTGGGCCTGCTTGTCAGGTAAGTGGTGGGACCCGCATGTCAGTTGGCGGGTGCTGTGTGGTCAGGTCGTCCTACCCGTCAGGTCGGTGGTGGGACCCGCATGTCGGGTCAGTGGGGCCAACGAGTCAGTTCAATGGTGGGACCTGGAGTCAGTTTATTGGTGGGTCCTCCATGTTAGTTTGGTGGGGCCCATTTGTAAGTGGTAGATTCAAACCAGTGCCATGTGCATGACATATAGGCAAAAATGACACATGGACATGACACATAGGTAAAACTGGTGTGCACCACAATTTACAAGGCTATGACCATCTATATTGGTCGTGATTAGCTAGAAATAATGCATCGGATCAGTGTTGTTTGCTTTATGACCATTTCGTGTAAGGAAATTACGACCTTTCTGACCAAAATGGTCGCAATGGTTTAGAGTTTGGAGCCCCTCGAACAGCTTTTGACCAATTGGTCTCAAATGGTCATAGATCTATGACCAATTCTTTCAGGGTCACTGACAGAAGGTTACTAGTTGACATATTTCTTGTAGTGCAAGCAGCCTCGCCACCACCACCTCACCACCCGACAAGGCGCTACCCGAGACTACACACCACTGCCGGATCCGTGAAAGGCCAAGGGGCACCACCGCCAGCCGCCTCCAACCGAGCCAGATCGCCGTGCGGGGTGCGGCGGGGGGGGGGGGCATTCGCTGCTGGCACCACAAGGGTTGAGGGGGTTAAGGAAGGCGCTGTAAGGAGGGAGAGAAGCCACTAGTCTCCTCGCTCGGTTAGATGACACGGGGGGGAGGGAGATCCGAAATCTCGGCAAGATTTGGACATTTTCAACTAACAGAATCCTCTTAAAAGCAAAAAAAGCAAAACCTAATAACAATAACAATAATAATAATAATAAAATCATGCCTAATTCACAAATCACACCTCATACGTCCTTGCCCCGATGGATGGATCGAGAAAAAACAAATCACCAGGAGAAACAATTGATTCGCCCCCAGCCCCCAGCCCCAGCCATCGCGCGGATCCCCAAAGAAGCATAGCAATCTCTGAACCGCGGCACGGAGGGGGGCTCTCACTGTGGTTCTCGCTGTTGCCGCGACGCCCGCCGCAGCGTCTACTGCCAGACATCGCGAGGATTCGCTCTGCTCTTGCTTCAAGTGTCGAGTGGAGATGCCACTTTCCTTTCCTTTTAAGCTGGATGGAAATCACTTTAAACCCTCGCGACCAAAGTAGACATCCCCTTTATTTCCAGCTCATGTCTCTGCTTTGTAGACTATACAATTAGAAAGAAGGAAATTATTTGTTTCCCTTTATTGTGGATTCATTAGTTTCCCTTAATTTACAAATAAGAGTTATAACAGAATAATAGGTTTAAAAGCCTTTACCACTTGCCCTCTACTTCAAATCTCCCCCCCCCTCACTATTCTATATATACGGGTCAGATCAATACATAATATTATTATTACGGTTTCGATATTTTGTATATGCATGTTCTTTCCTATCGATTTTTTTGAACCATGTGATAATACCTTTTAATGTTTATTAAACCGACCCAAGTTATAGATAAGGAGTAAGAGCATTTACCCGTAAAAAAAGGAATCAGGGCATTTACAACTAGAGCCCTCAAAGCCACCCCACAACCAGCCCAACCGTTTGGGCTATCCAGAAAACCCATATCTAGATGTATGTCGAGCGGGTATGGCGATTCTTGGACACTGCCGCCACGTCGTATCGGCCTGCTATGGCCCAGGCCACCCATACTCCCCCTAAAAAACTCCACGCACGTCGAACAAAACCTAGTCAAAAACTTAGTCGTCTTGCCCTCTCCGGCCCGCTCCCGTCCCCGCTCCTTCCTCTACAATCTCTTGTGCCTACTCCATCATGGCCAGGTCCGGCCACAACTCCAACAGCGAGCCCCATCTTAATCAGTAGAAAGCTAGTACAACATGCGAGAGAGCCAACTTTCACGCGCGCAGACACACACATAAACTATGACACACACATACGAATGAATGAATTTGTTAATGGTACGAAACATTTTCTTAAATTATACAATTTTTTAAAAAAATTATAAAGCAATTTAAAAAATTCATGAACATATTTTTTAATGTGTAAATATTTCATTTAAATGGCAGAAACATTTTTTTGGAATCAGATAAAACATTTCAATTGAAATTATGAGAACAACTTTATTTTAGATTGTACGAACAATATTAAAGTGTCACAAACATAAGCTTGAAACGTGTATACATTTTTGGAAAATGTTGGGAACATTTTATTAATACTATGAAACATTTCCTATTACATATGAAATATCGGTCCCTCTCCAAGTTGAATCATAACGATACTTCAAGTGTGAAGTTTTTATTTCCAGATAGATACATCCCAAGAAAGATGGAAATCAAGTATCACATCTACAAGGAGTTGACGAGCAGATATCGCGTTAAAATGCAAACTCTGACTGCTTACGTGTTCCCAAAGATGAACATTGCCATTCAAGTTGAGGAGTCGAATTGTTTCCTGTAGGATGTGAAGATCCATTGCCATTCAAGTTTGGCATGTTGTATTGGGTGGAGCATTCGAGGATGAAGTTTGTGGTGCCCATTGTCCCCTCCTAGATGTTTGCCCTGATTTCTCCTTCTTATTCTCAATAGTCTCCCAACCACCCACGGACCTGGATGCAGGACAGTAGGATCAGTTATCAGTTTATCACGATTGCATGAAGTTGGGCAAATTGTTTGATCAGTTTAGGTATATATAATTAGGTTATGAACCAAATATAGACCAAGCAAGCAGTAATTGGCAATGGACAACATGTTATAGAATTGAGCATGGTAACGTTAAGGAAAACCTGAGACAAGCAATTAAACAGTTGGCAGCATGAATGTATCATCGGTCTTAACTATATGAGATGACACTAGTTCATACTTTTCGACAAAGATGAGAGTCGTTCATAGTTGGACAATGTAATTAATCTACGGTCCAAGCAAGTCAAAGAAGAAATCCAAGAAATCAAATCAAATAGAAACCCAACGGGTATATATCTAATCTTTGTTCACTCACTCGGACTGTGTAATCTAAGCTCCAAGCTCATGGAACTAACCGAATGCTCAAAATAGTCTTCCGCCCTGCTATATATATATAAATATATCGACCACACGATACAATTGTTGGGGTCTCAGCACAAGCATGCCCAAACGAAACAAAACAGAAAATAATGCCAACGACATCGGATCACTGAAAACGATGATGAACCGCAGCCGTTGCGACAACCGAAAAATTCTCACCATGCTCCTAGCACTCCGAAACGCAGCATACCAAGCAGCACCTTCAAGAAGGAACATGATGACGACACTGCCCGGACTTGTCGCAGGGTTACCCCTGGTACGCGAAGGGGGTATACCCAACGCCCTTAAGGAAGGAGCGATGGCGCCCATGGGCATCACTGCGTCAGTGTCGGTCAAGCCGACAAGGATTTCCCCCGACTGCCAACCAACCACGACCCCGGACGATCCATCGCACTCCATCAATGAGGAGCGGTAGAGTCAGCAGCCACGTGGGAGGGGACAATATCCACCTCGGCGGTAACTAAACAGATGCAACATCAGAAGCAAACCAGGCAACCTAGGCCCGGTTGTCCCCAAAATGGGCTCATTAAGCTCTCGTCGCCCCGTTGTAGTCAGTGTGTCGGTGTCTCTACCACCAGCAGCATGATCCGCACCTCCTTTTGCTGGAGACGATGCAGGCAAACCCAAATAGCCTGCTCAGCCCCAGATGGGGCCCAAAAGGGCCTAGATCTGGGCCGGGACGCCACCGCCGCCAGCCGCCGCGCCATCGCCACCTCAACACCCGACACTGCGCTACCCAAGAGGACACACTGTCACTAGATCCATGAACGGCCAAGGGGCACCACCGCCAGCCGCCTCCACCCAAGTCGGCTCGCCGTGTGGGGTGCGGCAGGGGGGTGTTGGGGCATTCACCGCTGGCATGACAAAGGTTGAGGGGGTTAAGTGGGACGCTGTAAGGAGGGAGAGGAGCCCCTAGTTGCCACGCTTGGTTAGATGACGTGGGGGAGGGAGATCCGAAATCTCGGCTAGATTTGAAAATTTTCAACTAACTGAATCCCCTTAAAAGCAAAAAAACCAAAACCTAATGACAATAATAATAATAATAATAAAATAATCCTGCCTAATTCACAGATCACTCCTCATCAGTCGTTGTCCCGATGGATGGATCGAGGAAAATCGAATCACCGGATGCAACAATTGATTCGCCCCTAGCCCCAGCCATCGTGCGGATCCCCAAAGAAGCATAGACATCTCCGAACCGCGGCAAGCAGGGGGGCTCTCACCGGGGTTCTCTCCGTTGCCGGGAGGCCCGCCGCTGCGCCTACTGCCAGACATCGTGAGGATTCGCTCTGCTCTTGCTTCTAGTGTTGAGCGGAGCTGCCACTTTCCTTTCCTTTTGAGGTAGATGGAAATCACTTTAAATCCTGGCGACCAAAGTAGACATCCCCTTTATTTCCAGCTCATGTATCTGCTTTGTAGACTATACAATTAGAAAGAAGGAAATTTATTTGTTTCCCTTTTTGCGGATTCACTTGTTTTCCTTAATTTACAGATAGTAAGAGTTATAAAAGAATAATAGATTTAAAAGCCTTTACCACTTGCCCACTACTTCAAATCGTTCTCCCCTACACTATTCTATATATACGAGTTAGATCAATACATAATATCATTATTAAGGTTTTGATATTTTGTATATACATATTCTTTCCTATCAATTTTTTTAACCAAGTGATAATACCTTTTTATGTCTATTAAACTGACCCCACCTCCTTAAGTTAGAGACAAGGCGTAAGAGCATTTACCCATAAAATAGGAATAAGAGCATTTACAACTAAAGCCCTCAAAGCTGCCCCACAACTAGCCCAACCGTTTGGGCTGTCCGGAAAACCCATAACTATACGTATGTGGGGCGGGTATGGCGAGGCTTGGACGCTGCCACCACGTCGTATCGGCCTGCTATGGCCCACGCCACCCACCACTCCCCTAAAAAACTCCACCAGCGTCTAACAAAACCTAGTCAAAACCTTAGTCCTCTCGCCCTCTCCGGTCCCCTCCCGTCCCCTCTCCTACCTCTTCAATCTCTTTTGCCTACTCCATCATGGCCAGGTCCGGCCACAATTCTGAATGCCAGCCCCATCTTAATATGTAGAAAGCTAGTACAACATGCGAGAGAACCAACTTTCATGAGCGCGCGCGCGCGCACACACACACACACACACAAACTATGAGACACATATGAATGAGTGAATTTTTTTAATGGTACGGAACTTTTTCTTAAATTATACCATTTTTATAAAAATTATAAAGAAATTTAAAAAAATTCATGAAGATATTTTTAATGTGTAAATATTTCTTTTAAATGGCTAAAACATTTTTCATGGAATGAGATAAAACATTTCAATTGAAATTACGAGAACAACTTTATTTTAGATTGTACGAACAATTATTAAAGTGTCACAAACATATACTTGAAATGTCTATACATTTTTTGAAAATGTTGGGAACATTTTTTTAATACTATGAAACATTTCCTATTATATATGAAATATGGGTCTCTCTCCATGTTGAATCAAAACGATACTTCAACTGTGAAGTTTTTCTTTCTTTCCAAATAGGTACATCCCAAAAAGATTCAAATCAAGTATCACATCTACAAGGAGTTGACGAGCAGATATCGCCTCAAAATGCAAAATCTGACTTCTTACGTTTTCCCAAATATGAACATTGCCATTCAAGTTGAGGAGCCAAATTGTTTCCTGAAGGACGCGAAGATCCATTGACATTCAAGCTTGGCATGCTGTATTGGGTGGAGCATTCGAGGATGAAGTCTGTGGTGCCCATTGTCCCCTCCCAGATGTTTGCCCTGATTTCTTCTTTTTATTCTCAATAGTCTCCCAACCACCCCAGACCTGGATGCAGGACAGTAGGATCAGTTATCAATTATCAGTTTATCACAATGGCAGCAAGTTGGGCAAATTGTTTGATCAGTTTAGGTATATATACTTAGGTTATGAACCAAATAGAGACCAAGCAAGCAGTAATTGGCAATGGACAGCATGTTATAGAATTGAGCATGGTAACGTTAAGGAAACCTGAGACAAGCAACTAAACAGTTGGCAGCATGAATATATCATCTTTCTTAACTATATGAGACGAGACTGTAGCGAACAGACCTCAAACGGTCGAATCTCTGTGCTCGGGTGTCATCCCTGGATCAGTAATGCTGACACCACACAGTACTTGAAGGATTTATAACAGAGTAGCAATCACACACTTAATACATCGAGTGTCTCAAAAGAGAACTTATTACAATAAATATGGCTTAAGGCCATCTACTAATGATAACAGCGGAAGGCTTGGAAGATAAGTGAGTCCATCAACTCCAACGGCATCACTGAGTATAGAACCACGACCTAAAAACTCCTTAATCGTCGTCTGAAAAGTCTGCAACATTAACGTTGCAGCCCGAAACGGGTCAGCACATGGAATATGCTGGCAAAGTAACACATAGAGAATAATGGAATGAAACAGCTATTCTATATGCATATTTGGCTGGTGGAAAGCTGTATGGTTACAGTTTTCCGTAAAGCCAATTTTTCCCTACTGCAAAGGAATAGATTTATTTAACTATCATGGTGGTTGTTAAACATTGAGAATGGTTGACAGCATTCTCAATCCCAATTAAGCATCATCATTAAACAAAACTAAACAAAATTAAATTTTAGAGTAACATGTTGAGATTCACATGATAATCCATGTACTAGATACTCAAGATGTCCATAACCGGGGACACGGCTAATCATGATTAGTTTATACACTCTGCAGAGGTTTGCGCACTTTTCCCCACACGGCTAATCCAGGTACTAGATACTCAAAGAATTTCAGAGTGAAGTGGAGAATCATCGTAACAAGAAAATAAAAGTTTCTACGATATGGTCGCAGAGGTAAAATATTTGAGTTACGAGTTTGGCCTTCAGTTAAAACAATGTGAAATAGTTTCACTACTCACGCCACCTGGAACACCACAATGTAATGGTGTGTCCGAGCGTCATAACCGTACTTTATTAGATATGGTGCGATCTATGATGTGTCTTACCGATCTACCATTATCGTTTTGGGGTTATGCATTAGAGACAGCTGCATTCACGTTAAATAGGGCACCATCTAAAGTCCGTTGAGACGACACAATCTGAACTGTGGTTTGGCAAGAAACCAAAGTTGTCGTTTCTTAAAGTTTGGGGTTATGATGCTTATATGAAAAAGTTTCATCATAATAAGCTCAAACCCAAATCGGAGAAATATGTCTTCATAGGATACCCAAAGGAGACTGTTGGGTACACCTTCTATCACAAATCCGAAGGCAAGACTTTTGTTGCTAAATTCGGAGTTTTTCTAGAGGAGTTTCTCTCGAAAGAAGTGAGTGGGAGGAAAGTAGAACTTGATGAGGTAACTGTACCTTCTCCCTTATTGGAAAGTAGTTCATCACAGAAATCTGTTCCTGTGACTACTACACCAATTAGTGAGGAAGCTAATGATGATGATCATGTAACTTCAGATCAAGTTACTACCAAATCTCGTAGGTAAGCCAGAGTGAGATCCGCACCAGAGTGGTACAGTAATCCTGTTCTGGAAGTCATGTTACTAGACCATGACAAACTTGCGAACTATGAGGAAGTGATGATGAGCCCAGATTCTGCGAAATGGTTTGAGGCCATGAAATCTGAGATATGATCCATGTATGAGAACAAAGTATGGACTTTGGTTGACTTGCCCGATGATCGGCAAGCCATAGAAAATAAATGGATCTTCAAGAGGAAGACGGACGCTGATAGTAGTGTTACTATCTACAAAGCTAGAATTGTCGCAAAAGGTTTTCGACAAGTTCAAGGTGTTGACTACGATGAGATTTTCTCACTCGTATCTATGCTTAAGTCTGTCCGAATCATGTTGGCAATTGCCGCATTTTATGAAATCTGGCAAATGGATAAACAAAACTGCATTCCTTAATGGATTTACTAAAGAAGAGTTGTATACGATGCAACTAGAAGGTTTTGTCGATCCTAAAGGTGTTAACTAAATATGCAAGCTCCAGCGATCCATCTATGGACTGGTGCAAGAATCTCGGAGTTGGAATATACGCTTTGATAAGTTGATCAAAGCATATAGTTTTATACAGACTTGCGGTGAAGCCTGTATTTACAAGAAAGTGAGTGGGAGCACTACATAATTTCTGATAAGTATATGTGTATGACATATTGTTGATCGGAAATAATGTAGAATTATTCTGCAAAGCATAAAGGAGTGTTTGAAAGGAGTTTTTTCAAAGAAAGACCTCGGTAAAGCTGCTTACATATTGAGCTTCAAGATCTATAGAGATAGATCAAAACGCTTGATAAGTTTTTTCAATGAGTACATATCTTGACAAGATTTTGAAGTAGTTCAAAATGGAGCAGTCAAAGAAAGAGTTCTTGCCTGTATTACAAGGTGTGAAGTTGAGTAAGACTCAAAGCCCGACCACGGCAGAAGATAGAAAGAGAATGAAAGTCATTCCCTATGCCTTGGCCATAGGTTCTATAAAGTATGTCATGCTGTATACCAGATCTATTGTATACCCTGCACTGATTTGGCAAGGGAGTACAATAGTGATCTAGGAGTAGATCACTGGACAGCGGTCAGAATTATCCTTAGTAAAATAAAGGATATGTTTCTCGATTATGGACGTGACAAAAAGGTTCGTCGTAAAGGGTTACGTCGATGCAAGTTTTTGACACTAATCCAGATGATTCTAAGTCTCAATCTGGATACATATTGAAAGTGGGAGCAATTAGCTAGAGTAGCTCCGTGCAGAGCATTGTAGACATAGAATTTTGCGAAATACATACGGATCTGAATTTGGCAGGCCCGCTGACTAAATTTCTCTCACAAGCAAAACATGATCACTCTTTGGGTGTTAATCACATAGCGATGTGAACTAGATTATTGAATCTAGTAAACCCTTTGGGTGTTAGTCACATGGAGATGTGAACCAATCACATAAAGATGTAAACTATTGGTGTTAATCACATAGCGATGTGAACTAGATTATTGACTCTAGTGCAAGTGGGAGACTGAAGGAAATATGCCCTAGAGGCAATAATAAAGTTATTATTTATTTCCTTATAATCATGATAAATGTTTATTATTCATGCTAGAATTGTATTAACCGGAAACATAATACATGTGTGAATACATAGACAAACAAAGTGTCACTAGTATGCCTCTACTTGACTAGCTCGTTAATCAAAGATGGTTATGTTTCCTAACCATGAACAATGAGTTGTTATTTGATTGACGAGGTCACATCATTAGTTGAATGATCTGATTGACATGACCCATTCCATTAGCTTAGCACCCGATCGTTTAGTATGTTGCTATTGCTTTCTTCATGACTTATACATGTTCCTATGACTATGAGATTATGCAACTCCCGTTTGCCGGAGGAACACTTTGGATGCTACCAAACGTCACAACGTAACTGAGTGATTATCAAGGAGCATTACAGGTGTCTCCAAAGGTAGATGTTGGGTTGGCGTATTTCGAGATTAGGATTTGTCACTCCGATTGTCGGAGAGGTATCTCTGGGCCCTCTCGGTAATGCACATCACATAAGCCTTGCAAGCACTGCAACTAATATGTTAGTTGTGAGATGATGTATTACAGAACGAGTAAAGAGACTTGCCGGTAACGAGATTGAACTAGGTATTGGATACCGACGATCGAATCTCGGGCAAGTAACATACCGATGACAAAGGGAACAACATATGTTGTTATGCGGTCTGACCGATAAAGATCTTCGTAGAATATGTAGGAGCCAATATGGGCATCCAGGTCCCGCTATTGGTTATTGACTGGAGACGTGTCTCGGTCATGTCTACATTGTTCTCGAACCCGTAGGGTCCGCACGCTTAAGGTTTCGATGACAGTTATATTATGAGTTTATGAGTTTTGATGTACCGAAGGAGTTCGAAGTCTCGGATGAGATCGGGGACATGACGAGGAGTCTCGAAATGGTCGAGACGTAAAGGTCGATATATTGGACGACTATATTCGGTCTTCGGAAAGGTTCCGAGTGATTCGGGTATTTTTCGGAGTACCGGAGAGTTACGGGAATTCGCTGGGAGAAGTATTGGGCCTTGATGGGCTTTAGTGGGAAGAGGAGAAAAGGCCTGCTGCGCCCCCCCTCCCCTCTAGTCCGAATTAGACTAGGGAAAAGGGGGCCGGCCACCTTTCCTACTCCTCCACTTCCTTCTCCCTTCCTCCCCTCTTGATGGACTCCTACTAGGACTTGGAGTCCTAGTAGGACTCCCATCCTGGCCGCACCAATGGCCTTGGCCGGCCTCCTCCTACTCCATCCTTTATATACTGAGGCAAGGGGCACCCCATAGACACAAGTTGATCCACGTGATCTATTCCTTAGCCGTGTGCGGTGCCCCCTGCCACCATATACCTCGATAATACTGTAGCGGAGTTTAGGCGAAGCCCTGCTGTTGTAGTACATCAAGATCGTCACCACGCCGTCGTGCTGACGGAACTCTTCCCCGACACTTTGCTGGATCGGAGTCCGGGGATCGTCATCGAGCTGAACGTGTGCTCGAACTCGGAGGTGCCGTAGTTTCGGTGCTTGATCGGTTGGATCGTGAAGACGTACGACTACTTCCTCTACGTCGTGTTATCGCTTCCGCAGTCGGTCTGCGTTGGGTACGTAGACAACACTCTCCCCCTCGTTGCTATGCATCACATGATCTTGCGTGAGCGTAGGAAATTTTTTGAAATTACTACGAAACCCAACAGTGGCATCCGAGCCTAGGTTATTTATGTTGATGTTATATGCACGAGTAGAACACAAGTGAGTTGTGGACGATACAAGTCATACTGCCTACCAGCATGTCATACTTTGGTTCAGCGGTATTGTTGGACGAGACGACCCGGACCAACCTTACGCGTATGCTTACGCAAGACCGGTTCCCTCGACGTGCTTTGCACATAGATGGCCTGCGGGCGACTGTCTCTCCAACTTTAGTTGAACCGAGTGTGGCTACGCCCGGTCCTTGCGAAGGTTAAAACGGAGTCTATTTGACAAACTATCGTTGTGGTTTTGATGCGTAGGTGAGATTGGTTCTTACTTAAGCCCGTAGCACCCACGTAAAACATGCAACAACAAAGTAGAGGACGTCTAACTTGTTTTTGCAGGGCATGTTGTGATGTGATATGGTCAAGGCATGATGCTGAATTTTATTGTATGAGATGATCATGTTTTGTAACCGAGTTATCGGCAACTGGCAGGAGCCATATGGTTGTCGTTTTATTGTATGCAATGCAATCGTGATGTAATGCTTTACTTTATTACTAAACGGTAGTGATAGTCGTGGAAGCATAAGATTGGCGAGACGACAACGATGCTACGATGGAGATCAAGGTGTCGCGCCGGTGACGATGGTGATCATGACGGTGCTTCGGAGATGGAGATTACAAGCACAAGATGATGATGGCCATATCATATCACTTATATTGATTGCATGTGATGTTTATCTTTTTATGCATCTTATGTTGCTTTGATTGACGGTAGCATTATAAGATGATCTCTCACTAATTATCAAGAAGTGTTCTCCCTGAGTATGCACCGTTGCCAAAGTTCGTCGTGCCCAGACACCACGTGATGATCGGGTGTGATAAGCTCTACGTCCATCTACAACGGGTGCAAGCCAGTTTTGCACACGCAGAATACTCGGGTTATACTTGACGAGCCTAGCATATGCAGATATGGCCTCGGAACACGGAGACCGAAAGGTCGAGCGTGAATCATATAGTAGATATGATCAACATAATGATGTTCACCGATGAAACTACTCCATCTCACGTGATGATCGGACATGGTTTAGTTGATTTGGATCACGTGATCACTTAGAAGATTAGAGGGATGTCTATCTAAGTGGGAGTTCTTAAGTAATATGATTAATTGAACTTTAATTTATCATGAACTTAGTCCTGGTAGTATTGCATATCTATGTTGTGGATCAATAGCTCGCATTGTTGCTTTCATGTGTTTATTTTGATATGTTCCTAGAGAAAATTGTGTTGAAAGATGTTAGTAGCAAAGATGCGGATTGGATCCGTGATCTGAGGTTTATCCTCATTGCTGCACAGACGAATTATGTCCTTGATGCGCCGCTAGGTGACAGACCTATTGCAGGAGCAGATGTAGACGTTATGAACGTTTGGCTAGCTCAATATGATGACTACTTGATAGTTTAGTGCACCATGCTTAACGGCTTAGAATCGGGACTTCAAAGACGTTTTGAACGTCATGGACCATATGAGATGTTCCTGGAGTTGAAGTTTATATTTCAAGCAAATACCCGAGTTGAGAGATATGAAGTCTTCAACAAGTTCTATAGCTAAAAGATGGAGGAGAATCGCTCAACTAGTGAGCATGTGCCCAGATTGTCTGAGTACAACAATCGCTTGAATCAAGTGGGAGTTAATCTTCCAGATAAGATAGTGATTGACAGAGTTCTCTAGTCACCATCACCAAGTTAGTAGAACTTCGTGATGAACCATAATATGCAAGGGATAACGGAAACAACTCCCAAGCTCTTCGTGATGCTGAAATCAACGAAAGGTGGAAATCAAGAAAAACATCAAGTGTTGATGGTTGACAAGATCACTAGTTTCAAGAAAAGGGTAGAGGGAAGAAGGGGAACTTCAAGAAGAACAGCAAGCAAATTGCTGCTCAAGTGAAGAAGCCCAAGTCTGATCCTAAGCCTGAGACTAAGTGCTTCTACTGCAAAGGGACTGGTCACTGGAAGCGGGTTTACCCCAAGTGATTGGCGGATAAGAAGGATGGCAAAGTGAACATAAGTATATTTGATATACATGTTATTGATGTGTACTTTACTAGTGTTTATAGCAACCCCTCAGTATTTGATACTGGTTCAGTTGCTAAGATTAGTAACTCGAAACGGGAGTTGCAGAATAAACAGAGACTAGTTAAGGGTGAAGTAACGATGTGTGTTGGAAGTGGTTCCAAGATTGATATGATCATCATCGCACACTCCCTATACTTTCGGGATTAGTGTTGAACCTGAATAAGTGTTATTTGGTGTTTGCGTTAAGCATGAATATGATTTGATCATTGTAATACGGTTATTCATTTAAGTAATAGAATAAATTGTTGTTCTGTTTACATGAATAAAACCTTATATGGTTACACACCCAATGAAAATAGTTCGTTGGATCTCGATCGTAGTGATACACATAATCATAATATTGAAACCAAAAGATGCAAAGTTAATAATGATAGTGCAACTTATTTGTAGCACTGCCGTTTAGGTCATATTGGAGTAAAGCGCATGAAGAAACTCCATGCTGATGGGATTTTGGAATCACTTGATTATGAATCACTTGATGCTTGCGAACCATGCCTCATGGGCAAGATGACTAAAACGTCGTTCTTCGGAACAATGAAGCAAGCAACAGATTTGTTGGAAATCATACATACTGATGTATGTGGTCCGATGAATATTGAGGCTCGCGATAGATATCATTATTTTCTGATCTTCACAGATGATTCGCAACTCTTATTTGTAGTACATCAAGATCGTCACCACGCCGTCGTGCTGACGGAACTCTTCCCCGACACTTTGCTGGATCGGAGTCCGGGGATCGTCATCGAGCTGAACGTGTGCTCGAACTCGGAGGTGCCGTAGTTTCGGTGCTTGATCGGTTGGATCGTGAAGACGTACGACTACTTCCTCTACGTCGTGTTATCGCTTCCGTAGTCGGTCTGCGTTGGGTACGTAGACAACACTCTCCCCCTCGTTGCTATGCATCACATGATCTTGCGTGAGCGTAGGAATTTTTTTGAAATTACTACGAAACCCAACACACACAACTTAATCAACTATGCTAGAGCCCATAATAGCTTGTGGCTGCACACGGAAGTTTCTAGCATGAATAATCATGATCCATTTGAGCCTGGGTGGCGGTCCATAAAGAAAAACAGGCAATCACTGGAATACCCAGGTGCCTCAATCCACCCAGATGTGTATTTAAGTTGCCACCTTAAGTAAACCATTAATTAACAATCTCACATCTGTCATGGATTTCACTCACCCAATCCACGTCTACTAGCATAGCATGGCATAATAAGCAAACGTAGAAGTAACTCCCAAAGGTTTGATAATAACAGGTAATAGGTACTCCTCATCTACTTCCCAAACCCACAATTTAATTAGATCCTAATCATGCAAAGTGTGAGGATTGATCTAATGCAATAAAACTGGGTAGTGGGAAAGCATGATCAAAGTGTTACTTGCCTTGCTGATGATCCGGGAAACCTAGCGATTCGAAGTAGCCAGTGGCGCATTCCGGGTACTCTATCGCAAACAAACAAGCATACAATAAGTACTCAATTAATGCACAGGTAAAACTCAAATAAGAGATCTAACCAGAAAGTTCAACTTAAGAACTCCGGTTAGCAAAAAGAATCAAATCGAACGAAGCAACAAAAGACAAACGACAAAAGAAACAGGCTTCGTTTACTATTCTGGATCTAGGGCAATTTTTACAGTGGCAAAAACTTGTTTGAGTTTGTTAAATGGAAAGAGGGTTTCGAGGCGAAACTCCAGGCGCTTGAATCGCCTGATTCCGATAAACGAGCGAAAAGTGAGACTAAAATGAAAATCGGATCAGAGATCGCGATCAGAAAAATCGGGGATTAAATCCGAGAAAAAGAAAAACGACAAACGTTCATTAAAATGAACGAACGGACGAACGCTCGCTACTTAAATAACCGGAAAACCGATTTATTTAAAAAATCGAAACTAAAAAACGAGCAAAATCGTCGGAAAACCGAACGGTTTTTCGAGAAAAACCGGAGGCTAAAAAAACTACCTCCGGCGACTCCGGCGGTGCCGTCGGGGCGGCGCGGCGGCGGGGCGGGGCGGTGGCGGGGCGGCGCGGGTGTAACGCCCCGAGACCGATGTGCCAGGTGTCGTTCAATTATTCGATGTTGTTGCCTTGTCATTGCTTGCGTGTCATGCATTGCATATCATGTCATCATGTCCATTTCATTTGCATACGTGTTTGTCTCATGCATCCGAGCATTTTCCCCGTTGTCCGTTTTGCATTCCGGCGCTCCGTTCTCCTCCGGTGGTCATTTCTACCTTTCTTTCTTGTGTGTGGGTTAAACATTTCCGGATTGGACCGAGTCTTGCCAAGCGGCCTTGGTTTACTACCGGTAGACCGCCTGCCAAGTTTCGTACCATTTGGACTTCGTTTGATACTCCAACGGTTAACCGAGGGACCGAGAAGGCCTCGTTTGACACTCCGAATTTAATAAATTATATATGTAAATGGGGTAGAATTTTGTCTAGTTTAACATGGTGGCCTTATTTTGCATGTTTAACAACTCTAAAATAATGTTTAGGGCAGAACAGTACCAAACCTAATTTATGCATATGACGATTTTCCAGAATTGTTGTTCGTTGCTTCCGGCCTCATTTAAACTTGCCTGGATAGGTAGTTTTGTTGTGCTTCACCTCTTGCCATATTAATCAATGTTAAATCTTGTTGGGTACATAAACGAGATCGAACTAAATAACTTGTCGTGGTGTTTCGTCAATATGCAACTCGTTGCATATTGAGCTCCACTTAATTTGTAGGATTGCTTGTGCATTTTGCCATGCCATGCCTCTTTAAACCGGACATGCATCATACTTGATTGTGCATCATGCCATGATTATGTGTTGGTTGTTTACTATGTTGTTTGCTCTTTTCCGGTGATTGCTTCTTCGGGTTGGTTCTGGTAACGTCGTGTTGTGAGGATCCGTTCGTCTACGTTCCGTTTGTCTTCTTCATGGACTCGTTCTTCTTCCTTGCGGGATCTCAGGCAATATGATCATACCCTCGAAATCACTTCTATCTTTGCTTGCTTAGTTGCTCGCTCTTTTGCTATGCCTATGTTGCGATACCTACCACTTGATTATCATTCCTCCTACTTTGTTGAACCAAGCATCTAACCCACCTTGTCCTAACAAACCGTTGATTGGCTATGTTACCGCTTTGCTCAGCCCCTCTTATAGCGTTGTTAGTTGCAGGTGAAGATTGAAGTTTGTTCCTTGTTGGAACATGGAGTTGTTGTTCCTTGTTGGAACATGTTTACTTGTTGGGATATCACAATATACCTTATTTAATTGATGCATCTATATACTTGGTAAAGGGTGGAAGGCTCGGCCTTATGCCTGGTGTTTTGTTCCACTCTTGCCGCCCTAGTTTCCGTCATATCGGTGTAATGTTCTCGGATTTTGCGTTCCTTAGCGGTTGGGCTATTATGGGAACCCCTTGACAGTTCGCCTTAAGTAAAGCTCTTCCAGCAATGCCCAACATTGGTTTTACCATTCGCCACCTAGCCTCTTTTTCCCTTGGGTTTCGCGCGCCCAAGGGTCATCATTATTTTACCCCCCCCTGGGCCAGTGCTCCTCTGAGTGTTGGTCCAACCTGTCAGCTGCCGGTGGCCACCAGGGGCAACTCTGGGCTGGCTTACCCGTATCTAGGACAATCTGAGTGTGCCCTGAGAAAGAGATATGTGCAGCTCCTATCGGGATTTGTCGGCACATTCGGGCGGTGTTGCTGGTTTAGTTTTACCCTGTCGAAATGTCTTGTTGTACCGGGATACCGAGTCTGATCGGAACGTCTCGGGAGGAGGTCTATTCCTTCGTTGATCGTGAGAGCTTGTCATGGGCTAAGTTGGGACTCCCCTGCAGGGATTTGAACTTTCGAAAGCGGTGCCCGCGGTTATGGGCAGATTGGAATTTGTTAACGTCCGGTTGTAGAAAACCTGAACTTGACCTTAATTAAAATGAATCAACCACGTGTGTAACCGTGATGGTCTCTTTCCGGCGGAGTCTGGGAAGTGAACACGGTGTTGGAGTTATGCTTGACGTAGGTTGCTATAGGATCACTTCTTGATCATACTTTTAACGACCGTGCTTTGCCTTCTCTTCTCGCTCTCATTTGCGTATGTTAGCCACCATATATGCTAGTCGCATGCTACAGCTCCACCTCATACCTTTACCTTACCCATAAGCTTAAATAGTCTTGATCGCGAGGGTGGGAGATTGCTGAGTCCCCGTGGCTCACAGATACTTCCAAAACCAGTTTGCAGGTGCCAATGAGACCGTGCAGATGACGCAACCAAGCTCAGGAGGAGCTCGATGAAGATCTTGTCCTTTGTGTTGATTTCGTTCTAGTTGCTCAGTAGTGGAGCCCAGTTGGGGTCGATCGGGGACCGTGTCGCATTTGGGGTTCTTCTTCTATTTTGGTTCCGTAGTCGGACCATGAGTGGTTTTGATTGATGTAATGTTTATTCATGTAATTGTGTGAAGTGGCGATTGTAAGCCAACTATGTTTCTCTTTCCCTTATTTATTACATGGGTTGTGTGAAGATTACCTCACTTGCGACATATGCCTTCAATGCGATTATGTCTCTAAGTCGTGCCTCGACACGTGGGAGCTATAGTCGCATCGAGGGTGTTTCAAGTTGGTAATCAGAGCCTTCCCCGACCTTAGGACCTCCATTGCTTGATCGTTTTCAGCGGCCGAGTTGTGTCTAGAAAAATGTTTTGAGTCATTTAGGAATTATATATCGGAGAGTTTAGGAATTATTTTTACTCCCCAGTCCCTTCATCGCTCTGGTAAGGCATCTTGACGTAGAGTTTTGACTCTTCTCTTCTCAAATTTCACTAAAAAAAAATTTAGGATCACGCGGGTATCTTGGAATCGTTCCGATGGTTGTATGACGAGAACATTGTCTTGGTGCCTCCTGTCAGCGGTTTTGTAGAAGTGTCCCGGGGAGTTGAGCTCTGAGGTGTTGTCGTCATAATTTTATCGTTGCAATTCTAAAATACCTGAGTTTAGTACGCCGACATCGAAAATCTCTTTTATGCAGTTCGTTGGTGAGATAACCTCGACGCCACCCAGTACTAGGGCGGGAGTTCGGGAGTATCGCCATAACTCGTATAATGGATGCTTTTCGAAGGTTGAGGTAGACGATTTCCGAAGGTTTCTTGGTTATGTGTTGAAGGATGGATACAGCTGGATGTAGGATTTGCTAGTTTTGGGTGAGATATTATGCTTCCCCTGTATCCCCAACACCTGATTGCATAACCGGAAAATTTCGGGAGTTTATAAGTGGGAAATCAAGTAGCTCTTAGGATATCTTTCCGACGGATGTATGATATGAAATTGGGGTTCGACGTCTAGTGGTCCGCCTATTCACGGTCGATTTTATAGTGGTCTCGTTGTGTCTTAAAGAGTCCTTGGCTATGCCGACTCGGGGACGCTTCGTATGTCATGTGCACTGCCTTGTACATGATGGTGCTGTACGACCGAGCCCATGTAGGCCCCACCACGAAAACTTCGGATGAAATCTCTATCATATGTTTGTTCCGGCTTATTTTGCAAGCCAATCCTTTGTTTTGTTTTGAGTTGTGGTATTCGAGTTGCTTCGAAGTCAAATGTTTATTCCATACCTTTCCCAAATGGCGTTCTCATACTCCGATGTGAATACCAATCCTTCTCGATCATCGAGATTGTCAGGTCAACCCTTTTTCAACCGGCGTGTTTCTCTTCAAGTGGATCCGGTCATTCCAATATCAGCAAGATTCAATCTCAGCTTTCTCAACGGTGTTCATTTCATTCGTCCCAAGTTCCCTTTGTTTTCCCGCCCACCCACCCTTTTTCTTCAAGGAATCCGATGTATTAATCAAGTATCCTTTATTCTTGTGAAGTCTCTCCATTCTTTTTCTTCATATTCTTATCCGGTGTTCTCATGAAGATTCTAACGGAGCTTCAAGTTCATCATTCCTCATTCCTTTTTCTTCTCCGGTGGTTTCAAGTCAAGCTTTGTTGATCTTACCCTTTCCTCATTTCAATGCCTTCTCATACCAGTGCACCTCATATTCATTCACTTCTTGCTATTCAATTGTTCGGGAGTGCTGAAGATATCTCAGAAGGCTCATCTTGTCTTTCAAGATCAGTTCAACCTATTTCGAGGTTGTTATCTCATTCTAGCCATTTAAATCTTACCGGTGCATTCTCTCTTTTAAATCATTCTATGGTGTTTCTTTTGAGTGGGCCCTAACCCACAGGTCTTTTCCCAAGATCTTACCTGACTCTTCTTATTTCCCCGGAGTATCCTAAATTCTTTTCCAAGTTTGACATAAGAATGAATTGTCATCAGTCATATGTTTTTCTCCAAGATCTTTCAAAATTCTTTTCTACGTTGGCTCAACTTTTCCATTCTCCATTCCGGAGTGTCTCAATAATTCATGGTGGTGTCTCTCATCGTCTTTCATAACACTTGAAGACCGAAGAAGAATTTTTCCTCCATATCTTGCTCCATTCTCTTAAAGATTCGTGATTCTAGCTTGTTGCCATCCTCTCATAGTTGTTTTTGGATTGTGAGAATTATTTTCAACTATCCGGAGCAATTCAAGAGTTCTTCTCAGTTTGATTCTCCGGAGGCCATCTTCTCAGAATTATTCATTCTCAGCTTTCAGCTCTTTTTCTCAAAATCTTACCGATGTTTCGTGCAAATATCCTCTAATCAGTTCGGGATCTTTTCGTTCTCATGTATCTAGTTTCTCTCAAGTATCCTCGTTCATTTCATAATTTTCCCCGGTGTTCCTTGTCTTTTCTTTGTTCATTTTGATTCTTACGGTGGTTCGTTCAAGACTTCTCTTCCTCATCAATTGTTCGTTATTTCAATTCTACCGGTGGTTCATTGAAGACCTTCTCAAGTTTTGATATATCTCGCTTAATCCTTTCTATGAGAATAAGTGGTATGCCAAATCCGTTGCTTGTCATCAATTAAAATTGGTGAAGGATACGCATAACATAATTCTAACTCTTGTTTCATCCTTATGTTAATCTTTTCTTCCGGAGTTTGGTCACGGTGATTAAATTCTTGGTTTCAAGTACTCGTCTTTTTTTCCCGGAGTTCCAAGCTCTCGCAATTATGTTATCACGGAGATCTATCTAAATCTTTACAAGGTTTCACCTTGTGCTTTCAACATCTCGTTCTTTCCGTTTGATCATTCTTTTGTTTAACGGAGTTCTTCATGGAGGTTCTACATGTTGGCTCATCAAGGATTCAATTTCCTTCTCGAAGTGTTCATCAAGATTTTTTTCAGAGGAGCTCAAGCATTATTCATCTTGCAATCTTGAGTGCAATTCTTTCTTCCGTATCATTGGAAATGGTATTATGTCATTCTTGATAATTTGAATTCATGTTTCTTGATTCACATGTTGTCATGAATGAGATATTTCAAATCCATCAATCTCGTCATTGGAGTTATCTTGGGTTATATTTCACCTTAAGCCTTCCCTAAGGATGGTTGTTATTATGGTGCTTATAAATGACCGAAGTTCTTCATTTATCCTCCCGGTGAAATATTTTCGCGTCTCCTTGTTCTTATCAATCCAATTCTTTTTCCCATGAGTGGCAGGTTGTCACCTCATAATTTGAGATGAATCCCATAAGACCATTTAAAGCTTATTCTTTTCATTGTTGGTTTTTCTCCAACAATTCTATTCGACCCTTCTCCTAAAGATGCCTTTTCAAGCTCTTTTGTGGCAGAAGTTGGCCTTTTTTCTTCTTTATTCTTTTTCTCAATTATCTATCTTCTATCCTTTCGTTCCGGAGGCATTGTGTTGTTGCTCTCTTCAACCCTTCTTCTTGTTCTTGTCAGGACCTTGTTCTTTTCATGCTTATCCATTTAACCAGAGTATTGCGTCCTCTTTTCAAGTGTCCTCTCATCTTGTCAAGATCATGTTCAACTCCTTCCTTCTCCAAACGGAGTGTTGTCGTATTTGATCTCTATCGTTCCATGTGCTCCTTCTTTCAACCAGAGTGTTTGCATGTACTTCTTGTCCATTGCAATCCCTTTTCTTATGTCTTTCAACCTAGAAGGTTCTAGTAATGTTCCTTGTTTCTCTTTTCTACCGGAGTGCTCTCAAATTCGTTCAACTCTGTTGTGTTCTTTCTTTCTTTCAATTTGTTCAACCTCTCAAGGTTCGTGGTTTCACTCGTTTGTCAAAGAAGCAACTTAGTTTTACCTCTCCTCTTTTCTCTTCCGTTTTCCCTCCGGTGCCATTCTAGATCTTGGGGCGAGATCCTCTCGTAGTGGTGGAGTGTTGTAACGCCCCGAGACCGATGTGCCAGGTGTCGTTCAGTTATTCAATGTTGTTGCCTTGTCATTGCTTGCGTGTCATGCATTGCATATCATGTCATCATGTGCATTTCATTTGCATACGTGTTCATCTCATGCATCCGAACATTTTCCCCGTTGTCTGTTTTGCATTCCGGTGCTCCGTTCTCCTCCGGTGGTCATTTCTACCTTTCTTTCTTGTGTGGGGGTTAAACATTTCCGGATTGGACCGAGTCTTTCCAAACGTCCTTGGTTTACTACCGGTAGAGCGCCTGTCAAGTTTCGTACCATTTGGACTTCGTTTGATACTCCAACGGTTAACCGAGGGACCGAGAAGGCCTCGTGTGTGTTGCAGCCCAACACCCCTCCAATTTGGCCCAAAACCCATCCTAAACCCTCTCCATCTTCTAGAGCGTTCGATCATGATCACGGCCGAAAACCGCACCTCATTTGGACTCTCCTAGCTCCCTCTACCTATAAAAGAGCACCCCTCCCCGAAATTTCGGATCAATTCGCGGATGAAACCCTAATCCTCTTCCCCTCTCGCCTGCCGGACATGTCCGTCCCGGACGGACGAGATCGCGCCGCCCGCCGCAGCCAATCCGCTCCTTCCACATCATCGATCGCCGCCGTCTCCACCGCGCGGCCCGGGGAACCCAGATCGGTCCCGCGCGGGCCCATCTCGCCGCCGCCGCCTACCCGCCGCCTCAGGAGCTACGCCGCCGCAGAGCCCCATCGCCGGCCGCCTCGCTGACCACCCTCACCGGCGAACCCCAGTGATCCTCGCCGCCACCGCCATGGAGTTCGTCATTGGCTCCCTGCTGCCGCCCTGCTCCAGCGACGGATCCGGCGGGATCTGGCCCCCACCGCCTGGATCCTTCCATCCCCGATGGGATCCGCCTCCCTCCTCCGCCGGAGACCCGCTGAAGCCTCGCCATTGACCTAGGGCGCCGCCACCCCTGTTCCTGTTCGTGCGCCAGGCGCGAGGAGGACGACGCCCTCGCTCGCGTGGGCCGCCTTCCTCTCCAAGGCCCAGCATCGTCGGCCTGCTTCCCCTCCAGCTGGGCCAAGAGCCCATGGTGAGCTGCCACCCCAGCGCCCCGCCTCTGTTTTTTTTCCTCCTGTTGGGCCAGCTTGATTCGGCCCATATCATGTTTTTTTTCAGCGCCTGGGATTTTCCTATTTATCCAGAGATTGCCAGTTTTGCAGAAAAGTCCTCCTAGTTCATGCATTTATTAACTCACTAACCGTGCATCGGATTAAAATGTTTTATATATGAAACTTGCTCAGAATTTTGTGTAGATTATTAATATCCAACTTTCATCTATGTTTGAGATGTTAAAAATGTTGTTTGCATTAATTTGCTCCTATGCCATGCTAAAATGATTTAATTCATAACTAATTAACCGTAACTCCGAATTTAATAAATTATATATGTAAATGGGGTAGAATTTTGCCTAGTTTAACATGGTGGCCTTATTTTGCATGTTTAACAACTCTAAAATAATGTTTAGGGCAGAACAGTACCAAACCTAATTTATGCATATGAGGATTTTCTGGAATTGTTGTTCGTTGCTTCCGGCCTCATTTAAACTTGCCTAGATAGGTAGTTTTGTTATGCTTCACCTCTTGCCATGTTAATCAACATTTAATCTTGTTGGGTACATAAACGAGATCGAACTAAATAACTTGTCGTGGTGTTTCGTCAATATGCAACTCGTTGCATATTGAGCTCCACTTAATTTGTAGGATTGCTTGTGCATTTTGCCATTCCATGCCTCTTTAAACCGGACATGCATCATACTTGATTGTGCATCATGCCATGATTATGTGTTGGTTGTTTACTATGTTGTTTGCTCTTTTCCGGTGATTGCTTCTTCGGGTTGGTTCCGGTAACGTCGTGTTGTGAGGATCCGTTCGTCTATGTTCCGTTTGTCTTCTTCATGGACTCATTCTTCTTCCTTGCAGGATCTCAGGCAAGATGATCATACCCTCGAAATCACTTCTATCTTTTCTTGCTTAGTTGCTCGCTCTTTTGCTATGCCTATGCTGCGATACCTACCACTTGCTTATCATGCCTCCTACTTTGTTGAACCAAGCCTCTAACCCACCTTGTCCTAACAAACCGTTGATTGGCTATGTTACCGCTTTGCTCAGCCCCTCTTATAGCGTTGTTAGTTGCAGGTGAAGATTGAAGTTTGTTCCTTGTTGGAACATGGAGTTGTTGTTCCTTGTTGGAACATGTTTACTTGTTGGGATATCACAATATACCTTATTTAATTAATGCATCTATATACTTGGTAAAGGGTGGAAGGCTCGGCCTTATGCCTGGTGTTTTGTTCCACTCTTGCCGCCCTAGTTTCCGTCATATCGGTGTTATGTTCCCGGATTTTGCGTTCCTTACGCGGTTGGGCTATTATGGGAACCCCTTGACAGTTCGCCTTAAGTAAAGCTCTTCCAGCAATGCCCAACATTGGTTTTACCATT
>NC_041392.1:30449526-30462051 GCF_002162155.2 Triticum dicoccoides | reverse complement strand
AGTGCTCCTCTGCGTGTTGGTCCAACCTGTCAGCTGCCGGTGGCCACCAGGGGCAACTCTGGGCTGGATTACCCATACCTAGGACAATCTGAGTGTGCCCTGAGAAAGAGATATGTGCAGCTCCTATCGGGATTTGTCGGCACATTCCTGCGGTGTTGCTGGTTTAGTTTTACCCTGTCGAAATGTCTTGTTGTACCGGGATACCGAGTCTGATCGGAACGTCTCGGGAGGAGGTCTATTCCTTCGTTGATCGTGAGAGCTTGTCATGGGCTAAGTTGGGACACCCCTGCAGGGATTTGAACTTTCGAAAACCGTGCCCGCGGTTATGGGCAGATGGGAATTTGTTAACGTCCGGTTGTAGAAAGCCTGAACTTGACCTTAATTAAAATGAATCAACCGCGTGTGTAACCGTGATGGTCTCTTTCCGGCGGAGTCCGGGAAGTGAACACGGTGTTGGAGTTATGCTTGACGTAGGTTGCTATAGGATCACTTCTTGATCATACTTTTAACGATCGTGCTTTGCCTTCTCTTCTCGCTCTCATTTGCGTATGTTAGCCACCATATATGCTAGTTGCTTGCTGCAGATCCACCTCATACATTTACCTTACCCATAAGCTTAAATAGTCTTGATCGCGAGGGTGCGAGATTGCTGAGTCCCCGTGGCTCACAGATACTTCCAAACCAGTTTGCAGGTGCCGATGAGACCGTGCAGATGACGCAACCAAGCTCAGGAGGAGCTCGATGAAGATCTTGTCCTTTGTGTTGATTTCGTTCTAGTTGATCAGTAGTGGAGCCCAGTCGGGGTCGATCGGGGATCGTGTCGCATTTGGGGTTCTTCTTCTATTTTGGTTCCGTAGTCGGACCATGAGTGGATTTGATTGATGTAATGTTTATTCATGTAATTGTGTGAAGTGGCGATTGTAAGCCAACTATGTTTCTCTTTCCCTTATTTATTACATGGGTTGTGTGAAGATTACCTCACTTGCGACATATGCTTTCAATGCGATTATGTCTCTAAGTCGTGCCTCGACACATGGGAGCTATAGTCGCATCGAGGGTGTTACAGCGGGGCCGGCTAGGGTTAGGGTTTGGGCGGGGCAGCGCGGGGCGCGGCGGCGGCGCGGGGCCGGCTAGGGTTAGGGTTTGGGCGGGGCAGCGGCTTGGGATTCGGCCGGGGGCGGGGCGCGGCTTATAAGAGGCCCAGCAAGGAGAGTCCTGGCCGGTTACGGCCCAAGGTCGGTTCGGACCCTTTTTTAAAAATAATTATGCTCGGAAGAAAAAACGAAAGAAATACTAAACGGACTCCAAAAATCCCGAAATAAATTTTCCCCGGCTTCTAAAATCAAGCCGCACAGGATGAACATTTATTTGGGGCCTAAATGCAGTTTTGAAAAACACGCATTTTTCCTAAATTCAAATAAAATAGCAAATAAAACCAAAATAAAATCTTATTTGATTTTTTATTAAATCCTCAATATTTCTTTATTTTGGGAAAGTCATTTTATTCCCTCTCTCATATTTTTGTAATAGAAATAATTGAAGATAGAATAAATAAAATCAAATGATCCTATTTTCAAAATTTGAGACAACTCAAATATGAAAATAACGAAATCCCCAACTCTCTCCGAGGGTCCTCGAGTTGTGTAAAATTTCTAGGATCAACCAAAATGCAATAAAATATGATATGCAATGATGATCTAGTGTATAACATTCCAAATTGAAAATTTAGGATGTTACAAACCTACCCCCCTTAAGATGAATCTCGCCCTCGAGATTCGGGTTGGCTAGAAAATAGGTGAGGGTGGACCTTCAGCAAATCTTCCTCTCGCTCCTAGGTGGCTTCATCCTCCGTGTGGTGGCTCCACTGAACCTTGCAAAACTTGATAACCTTGCTGCGGGTGACTCGACTGGCATACTCTAGAATCTTAACTGGTTTCTCCTCATAGGTCAAATCACTGTCCAACTGAATTGCTTCCAGTGGTACCGTATCTCTCAGCGGTATATCAGACATCTGTGCGTGGCACTTCTTCAACTGGGATACGTGGAACACGTCGTGAACTCCCGACAATCCTTCAGGCAATTCCAACTTGTAGGCTACTTCTCCCATACATTCCAAAACTTGGTATGGGCCTACAAAACGTGGCGCTAACTTTCCCTTAACTCCAAAGAGCTTAACTCCTCGAAGTGGAGATACTCGAAGATAAACTCGGTCTCCGACTTCGTAAACTGTCTCCTTGCGTTTAGAATCTGCGTAACTCTTCTGCCTGGATTGGGCTACCTTGAGACTATCGTGAATCAATTTCACTTTCTATTCAGACTCCCTAATCAGATCCGGTCCAAACAACTGGCGGTCTCCAATTTCATCCCAAGACAATGGGTCCTGCACCTCCTTCCGTACAAGGCTTCGAAAGGTGCCATCTTCAAACTAGATTGATAGCTGTTGTTGTAAGAGAACTCTGCATATGGCAAATTCCCGTCCCATCTAGATCCGTAATCTAGTGCACAAGCTCTTAGGATATCCTCCAAAATCTGATTGACTCTCTCAGTCTGTCCATCTGTCTGCGGGTGGAAAGCTGTGCTAAACTCCAGTCTGGTACCCAAAGTCTCATGCAACTGATTCCAGAACTTTGAGGTAAACTGGGTTCCTCTGTCTGATACAATGCTCCTTGGAACTCCATGCAGACATACGATCCTGGTCATATATATCTTTGCCAACTTTGCACTGGTATAGGTAGTCTTCACTGGAATGAAATGAGCTACCTTTGTCAAACGATCGACTACAACCCATATCGATTCATAGTCTAAACGTGTTCTGGGCAATCCTGTAATAAAATCCATGCCTAGCTTATCCCACTACCATTCGGGTATCGGCAATGGTTGTAGCAATCCGGCTGGCTCCTGATGCTCTGCCTTTACTCTCTGACATACATCACAAACTGCTACATACTCCGCAATATCCTTCTTCATTCCGGTCCACCAGAAAGTATCCTTCAAATCCAAATACGTCTTGGTATTTCCTGGGTGAATCGAATATGGTGAATCATGGGCCGCCTACAGAATTAACTTCCTGATCTCCGGGTCATTGGGCACATAAACACGGTCTTCAAATCATAAGGTATCGTGCTCATCCTCAAGAAATTCCTTAGCTTTTGCCTTGCTCATTTTCTCCTTTATGGAGGCAATCTCCTTGTCAGTCTTCTGGACTTCTCTGATCTTATCCATCAAAGTAGACCGAATCTCCAGTGCTGCTACATAGCCTCTCGGTACTATCTCCAAACGTAGCTCTCGGAGATTTTCGGCTAACTCCCTAGGTAAATCTCCTGTCATTAGGGTGTTGACATGGCTCTTGCGGCTCAACGCATCAGCTACTACGTTAGCCTTTCCGGGGTGATAATGCAATTTCATATCATAATCCTTGATGAGCTCCAACCATCTTCTTTGTCTGAGGTTCAACTCCTTCTGTTTGAAAATATACTTCAAACTCTTATGATCCGTGTACACCTCGCAATGGTTTCCAATCAGAAAATGTCTCCAAGTCTTCAATGCATGCACTACGGCTGCTAACTCCAAATCATGCGTAGCATAATTCAACTCATGAGGCTTAAGCTGTCGTGAGGCATATGAAACAACTCTTCCTTCCTGCATAAGAACTGCTCCAAGTCCTCGACGTGAAGCGTCACAGTACACCTCATAATCCTTGGTCTGATCCGGTAAAATCAACACTGGTGAGGTAACCAAACGTTTCTTCAACTCCTGGAAACTAGCCTCACATTCCTCAGTCCATTTGAACTTGGTATCCTTCTTCAAAAACGCCGTCATAGGCTTCACAATCTTTGAGAAATTCTCAATAAACCTCCGGTAGTATCCTGCGAGTCCAAGAAAACTCGGGATCTCTCCAACTGTTGTTGGCGCTTCCCACTTGGTCATGGTATCAACTTTAGTGGGATCTACTGCTATACCTTCTCCGGATATAACGTGTCCGAGAAATCCAACTTCCTTCAACCAAAACTCACATTTGCTGAACTTGGCATATAGTTGATGTTCTCTGAGTTTACCAAGAACCAAACACAAATGCTCCTTATGTTCCTCTTCATTCTTCGAGTAAACCAGGATATCATCAATGAACACTACGACGAACTTATCCAAGAACTCCATAAACACTTTGTTCATCATGTTCATAAAATATGCAGGTGCGTTAGTCAGACCAAATGACATAACGGTATACTCGTACAGCCCATACCTGGTGGTAAAAGCTGTCTTGGGTATATCCTGTTCTCAAATCTTCAACTGGTGGTATCCTGATCGCAGATCGATCTCGGAAAATACCTTAGCTCCTTGCAATCGATCAAACAGATCATTGATCATCGGTAGTGGGTACTTGTTCTTGATGGTTACTTCATTCAATCCTCGATAGTCTACAACCATCCTTAACGATCCATCCTTCTTCTCCACTAGAAGTACTGGCGATCCCCAAGGCGATGAACTTGGGCAAATGTATCCTTTATCCAGTAACTCCTTAATTTGCTTCTTAATCTCCACCAAATCCTTTGCAGGCATCCTATATGGTCTCTTCGATATTGGCCCTGTGAAAGGCAAAAGTTCAATCAAAAACTCAATATCTCTATCCGGTGGCATGCCTGGCAACTCTTCTGGAAATACTTCGGGGAAATCTTTCACTACTGGTACTTCCTCCTGCACAACTCCTGTTAAGCAATTTACTTGAGTCCTCTTCGGCACATGCCGGGATACATACTTGATCCTTCTCCCTTCTGGGGTGGTAAGCAAGATCAACTTACTGGCGCAATTGATGTTTCCTCCATACATCGACAACCAATCCATACCCAGAATTACATCCAAACCTTGTGATTCCAATATTATCAAATCTAAGGGGAACACATGCCTACCTATACTTAATGGCACTTGAAAACATCCTTGTCTAGCCATATACTCCGCTCCTGGTGAGCTTACTAACATAGGTGTTCTAAGAACTTTGGTGGGCAGGTTATACTTATCCACAAATCCCCTTGATATGTATGAATGCGATGCACCAGTATCAAAAAGAACGAGTGCAGTAAAAGACTTAACCAAAAACTTACCGATTACTGCATCCGGCTGCTCTTCAACTTCCTCCACGTTAACGTGGTTCACCTGTCCCCTGTTGAAAGGGTTCGGCTTCTTCCCAGAGCTTCCATTGCCATTTCTATTCTGTGATTCAGGACATTCATTAGCATAATGTTCAGTCTTCTGGCACTTCAAGCAAGTGACTTGGCTCAGGTCTCTCTTGGCTGGGGTCGATGGGTTGGTGCGATTCTTGTCGTTGCTTCCTCCATTCCCATTACCATTTTTGGTGCCATTGGGATTGTGCAACTACCTCCTTCATCAGTATGCTGAAAATGATCTCCCGGTCTAGGGGTAAAACGTGGCTTCTGCTGAGCTCCTGAAGTGTGCTTCCCTTGTCCATACTTCCTCTTGCGGTTCTCAATCTGCTGCTGCTTCCCTTCAATCATGAGAGCACGATCTACCAACTCCTGGTAGCTGTTGAAGGTGGCTACCATCAACTGCATGCTCAACTCACCATTCAGTCCTTCCAGAAACTTATCCTGCTTAGCTGCATCCGTAGCAACGTCATCTGGGGCATAACGTGCTAATTTACTAAATTCCTCCACATACTGGCCAACTGTCCGTCCTCCTTGGCGCAAGTTGCGAAACTCTCGCTTCTTCATGGCCATAGCTCCTGCTGAAACATGGGCAGTTCGAAAAGCCTACTGAAACTGGTCCCATGTGACAGTGTCGACAGGGAAAGTGGCTGTGAAATTCTCCCACCATGATGTTGCGGGTCCTTCAAGCTGATGTGCGGCAAACTTCACCTTCTCTGCATCTATGCATCCTGCTGTGGTCAACTCCCTAGCTGTCTTGCGGAGCCAATCATCTTCTACTATCGGCTCGGTGCTACTGGAAAACACCAGCGGATTCAGCCTAAGAAAACGGGCTAAGTGATCAACAGGTGGTGGTGGTGCTGGGTTGTTGTTGTTGTTGTTGTTGTTGTTGTTCCCCTGATTCTGATTCTGGACTAGCAACTGCATCAATGTGTTCTGCTGCTGGATCAATTGGGTGAGCTCCAGTGGGAAGGTAAATCCGGGGTCACGTCTCGGAGGCATCTGAGGGTTTCAGAAAAGATGAGATTTAAGAATAGAGAGGGGTCTAAAGAGAAAACACTACCCATATGAACATGAGGCAAAAGCAAACAATTCACTTCATTCAATCAATCAAACAAGGGCATACAATCGATCTAACTATCGCAAAAGTGCTCGGGCTACTATATTTACATGGTGGGCTACTACTACTGATGAGGTGGTCTACTAAAAATATTCTTCGGTTGCAGACTCCATGATATCTGCTCCAGCTTCATCAACATAGTCATCATCGCTATCATCTGGATCTGAGTCAGTGTCGTTGATGATGATGTAGTCTTCTGGGCGAATCTCCTTGGGTTGTTCGTCTTCTTCTACTGGTGTAGGGCCTCCCATGAATATTCCAATCTTCATGGTTAGATCGACATTTTTGTCCACTAGTACTTCGATTTCCTCTTCATAATCTTCACATGTAGCATTGAGCTCTTCCTCCAGTTCCTTGATTCTTGTCCTCGCCTTCTTCAGATCTATCATGTCGGCACACATCTGGTTTTCCTGACATCGAATGTGTTGGTTTAGCTCCTGGATAAAAGCTGTAGCTGATCTATCCTTCCTGGTGCTGATCATCTCCCAGTGCTCACCTCGGCACCCACAAATCTGGTAGATAGTATCCTTAAGATCTTTGCGGTAGACTTCTCCAATACGTCCCATGGTGATGTGAGATGCCATGCTCTTTCCTAGACTCCAAGTTGGTGCATCAAAAGAAAACTCTATGGGCTCGATGACTGGCATGAACGTCCTTCCTGGAACTTGAACTTGAATCATCCATCGCTCTTCTTCAGGTAAAGTGGCGTTGTAGGTTCCGGTGAAGCTTGGTACTCCTATGTTCAGGTATCTAGTGACTTCCTTCAAGTGATGTCCAAAGGGCGTATCTTCATCTCGTTGCGTGAACTTGTTCCTTGCATCCGCCATCCTAAAAGAGTAGAAAAGATGAGAATTTAGAATCTGATCTACGTCTTTAGCTTAGTGGTCGTGTCCTACAGTCAGTGTGTGCTATGATACCATCTTGTAGCGACCAGACCTCAAACGGTCCAATCTCTATGCTCAGGTGTCATCCCTGGATCAGTAATGCTGACACCACACAGTACTTGAAGGATTTATAACAGAGTAGCAATCACACACTTAATACATCGAGTGTCTCAAAACAGAACTTATTACAATAAATATGGCTTAAGGCCATCTACTAATGATAACAGCGGAAGTCTTGGAAGATAAGTGAGTCCATCAACTCCAACGGCATCACTGAGTACAGAACCACGACCTAAAATCTCCTTAATCATTGTCTGAAAAGTCTGCAACATTAACGTTGCAGCCCGAAATGGGTCAGCACATGGAATATGCTGGCAAAGTAACACATAGAGAATAATGGAATGAAACAGCTATTCTATATGCATATTTGGCTAGTGGAAAGCTCTATGGTTACAGTTTTGCGTAAAGCCAAGTTTTCCCTACTGCAAAGGAATAAATTTATTTAACTATCATGGTAGTTGTTAAACATTGAGAATGGTTGATAGCATTCTCAATCCCAATTAAGTATCATCATTAAACAAAACCCAACAAAATTAAATTTTAGAGTAACATGTTGAGATTCACATGATAATCCAGGTACTAGATACTCAAGATGTCCATAACCGGGGACACGGCTAATCATGATTAGTTTATACACTCTGCAGAGGTTTGCGCACTTTCCCCCACAAGTCTCGATCGCCTCCGTTTGATTTCTTGCACTACATGGTGTTTGAGAAGACGGATGACCGAGACATAGTCTTTCAAAAGCGCTAGCACCTTACGATCGGGTAGACCGTTACACCTACTTTCCCCTATATCTGCTAGTCTACCACTGTAAGAGTTCGCACAACTTAATCAACTATGCTAGAGCCCATAATAGCTTGTGGCTGCACATGGAAGTTTGTAGCATGAATAATCTCATAATCCCTTTGAGCCTGGGTGGCGGTCCATAAAGAAAAACAGGCAATCGCTGGAATACCCAGGTGCCTCAATCCACCCAGATGTGTATTTAAGTTGCCACCTTAAGTAAACGATTAATTAACAATCTCACATCTGTCATGGATTTCACTAACCCAATCCACGTCTACTAGCATAGCATGGCATAATAAGCAAACGTAGAAGTAACTCCCAAAGGTTTGATAATAACAGGTAATAGGTACTACCTCATCTACTTCCCAAACCCACAATTTAATTCGATCCTAATCATGCAAAGTGTGAGGATTGATCTAATGCAATAAAACTAGGTAGTGGGAAAGCATGATCAAAGTGTTACTTGCCTTGCAGATGATCCAAGAAACCTAGCGATTCGAAGTAGCAAGCAGTGCACTCCGGGTACTCTATCGCAAACAAACAAGCATACAATAAATACTCAACTAATGCACAGGTAAAACTCAAATAAGAGATCTAACCAGAAAGTTAAACTTAAGAACTCCGGTTGGCAAAAAGAATCAAATCGAACGAAACAACGAAAGACAAACGGTAAAAGAAACAGGCTTCGTTTACTATTCTGGATATAGGGCAATTTTTATAGTGGCAAAAACTTGTTTGAGTTGCTTTAACGGAAAGAGGGTTTCGAGATGAAACTCCAGGCGCTTGAATCGCCTGATTCCGATAAACGAGCGAAAAGTTAGACTAAAACGAAAATCGGATCAGAGATCGCGATCAAAAAAATCGCGGATTAAATCTGAGAAAAAGAAAAAAGGCGAAATTTCGTTAAAACGAACGAACAGACGAACGCTCGCTATTTAAATAAACCGGAAAAACCGATCTATTTAAAAAAACGAAACTAAAAAACGAGCAAAACCGTCGGAAAACCGAACGGTTTTTCGAGAAAATCCGGAGCTAAAAAAAACTACCTCCGGCGACTCTGGCGGTGGCGGCGGTCTGGCGGGCGGCGGTGGGTCTGGCGATGGCGGCGGGGCGGCGCGGCGCGGGGCGCGGCGGCGGTTTGGGCTTTGGTTGGGGGCGGGGCGCGGCTTATAAGAGGCCCGGCCAGGAGGGTATTGGCCGGTTACGGCCCAAGGTCGGTTCGGACCCTTTTCTTAAATAATTACGCTCGGAAGAAAAAACAAAAGAAATACTAAACAGACTCCAAAAATCTCGAAATAAATTTTCCCCGGCTTCTAAAATCAAGCCGCACAGGATGAACATTTATTTGGGGCCTAAATGCAATTTTGAAAAACGTGTATTTTTCCTAAATTCAAATAAAATAGCAAATAAAACCGAAATAAAATCTTATTTGATTTTTTATTAAATCCTCAATATTTCTTTATTTTGGGAAATTCATTTTATTCCCTCTCTCATATTTTTGTAATAGAAATAATTGAAGATAGAATAAATAAAATCAAATGATCCTATTTTCAAAATTTGAGACAACTCAAATATGAAAATAACGAAATCCCCAACTCTCTCCGAGGGTCCTTGAGTTGTGTGAAATTTCTAGCATCAACCAAAATGCAATAAAATATGATATGCAATGATGATCTAGTGTATAACATTCCAAATTGAAAATTTGGGATGTTACAGAGACTAGTTCATTCTTTTCAACAAAGATGAGACTTGTTCATAGTTGGACTATGTAATTAATCTACGTTCCAAGCAAGTCAAAGAAGAAATACAAGAAATCAAATCAAATAAAACCCCAACGGGTATATATCTAATATCTGTTCACTCGCCCGGACTGTGTAATCTAAGCTCCAAGCTCATCGAACTAACCGAATGCTCAAAATAGGCTTTCGCCCTGTTATATATATTAATGTATCAACCACACAATTCAATTGCCAGGGTCTTAGCACAAGCACGCCCAAATGATACAAAAGAGAAAATAATGCCAACCACATCGGATCAGTGAAAACGATGATGAACCGCAACCGTTCTGACAACCGGAAAATTCTCACCACGCTCCTAGCACTCCGGTATGCAGCATACCAAGCAACACCTTCAAGAAGGAACACGACGATGATGCTTCCCGGACTTGTCCCAGGGTTTCCCCTGGTATGCGAAGGGGCATGGGGTAAGCGGTATACCCGACGCCCTTAAGGAAGGAATAGTGGCGCCCACAGGCATCACTGCGTTGGTGTCGGTCAAGCCGACAAGGATTTTCCCTGACTGCCAACCAACCACGACCCGGACGATCCATCGCACTCCATCAATGAGGAGCGGTAGAGTCAGCAGCCATGCAGGAGGGGACAATCTCCACCGCCCTCGGCGGTAACTGACCAGATGCAACATCAGAAGCAAACCAGGCAACCTTAGCCCGGCCGTGCCCAAAAAGGGCTCGTGAAGCTCCCGTCGCCTCGCTGCAGTCAGCGTGTCGGCGTCTCTACCACCACCAGCATGAGCCGCACCTCCTTTTGCTGGAGACGATGCAGGAAAACCCAACATGTCCAGCTCAGGCCAAGATGGGGCCCAAAAGGGCCTAGATCTGGACCGGGAGGGCACCGCCGCCAGCCGACGCGATGTCCTGCGACCAAGCAGCCCCGCCACCGCCACCTCACCACTCGACACTGTGCTACCCGAGACTACACACCACTGCCGGATCCGTAAAAGGCCAAGGGGCACCACCGCCAGCCGCCTCCAACCGAGACGGATCGCCGTGCAGGGTGCGGCGGGGGGGCATTCGCTGCTGGCACCACAAGGGTTGAGGGGGTTAAGGAGGGCGCTGTAAGGAGCGAGATAAGCCCCTAGTCTCCTCGCTCGGTTAGATGACACGGGGGGAGGGAGATCCGAAATCTCGGCCAGATTTGGAAATTTTCAACTAACTGCATGAATCCTCTTAAAAGCAAAAAAACCAAAACCTAATAATAATAATAATAATAATAATAATAATAATAATAATAATAATAAAATCATGCCTAATTCACAAATCACACCTCATACGTCCTTGCCCCGATGGATGGATCGAGCAAAAACAAATCACCAGTAGAAACAATTGATTCGCCCCCTGTCGGGGGACTGATCCACGAACACCTATGGGACCGGCGGACCGAGTCCCTTTCGGTTCGGCGGGGGCGGAGGTCGTGCAAAGAGCGGATCGAGGCAAAGCACACGAGCAGTTTACCCAGGTTCGGGCCGCACGGATGCGTAAAACCCTACTCCTGCTTTGTGGTTTGTATTGAGTTCTTGCTCGGGAGCGCGGAGTGCTACAGTACACACCAGCGGCTAATGAGACCGAGCCTGAGTGTTCTCTTTTTCCGAACCCCCTTCTACGTTGCACATGGGCCTCCTTTTATATGCTCAAGGGGTCACCGACAGGTGGCAACGGAGACAAAGGGTAAAAATGGAAAGGTGCTGCGGTAGGTACAGCTACCTACTACAGTGTATCATACCTAACCCTGACGGCAGGGGACAAGGGCATTAAATGCCCGTCTGTGTCGCCTAAACAGTGCAAAAGGGACCGTCAGGGATGCCACTGCTTGCCACGATGGCAATCTTGTCAGCGCCGCTCGCCACTGCGCACCGCTGGCTGCACAGCCTCCCGCCACGCACGCCTGGAAGGGTTCCAGAGCGACACGTTGGTGGATGTGCTGGAGCGCGGGCACAGAGTGGTGGCTTGCCGCGGCAAGCGCCTTGCCGCGGTCATTGTCTTGTCGCGTCCGGGAGCTTATCGCTCACCGGGCCTTGCCGGGACGCGAGGCGCGTCGCGGCAAGTTCCTTGAGATGCCTTGGGTGGCCTTCCTGGCAAGCTCCTCTTGCCGGGGTCTTGTCTCCTTAAACGCCTTGCCTTGGTTGACCTTCACGGCAAGCTCCTCTTGCCGGGGTCTTGTGGTGTCTTGGTTTGGATACTTTGTTCTTGAATGGCTCCAAAGGAACCATGGAGGACCTTGGCGGTCACCCGGCAAGCCTTGCCGCGGGATGCTGCGACTGCCCGTGCACAAGTTCGGGATACTAGGGTACCCCTACTCTAGTACACCGACAGGAGCCCCCGGGCCTGGGCCATACACGGTGCCGAGCGCTGTTGGGCCAGGCCCAAAACAGGGCACGGGCACACGCGGCCTAGGTTACGTCGTATCTCTCTCCGTATCCACCGCGCCCTCGCCGAACGGCACGCGTTGAATGCGGCGTCGTGGGAGAGATCGTGGGTGGTTTCTTTATTCGGAAATGCGGAATGTCCGCCCCCTCCCTCTTTATAAGCAGGGGAAATAGGGGTAGTTCGTCCATTCGCCCATTGATGCTCCAATCTCGGAAATCTTCGCCGCTCCTTAATCTTCCCAAAGCCGAAAGAGAGCAGCGCCCCGCCCCCCATCGCCACCAGCACCACCAGCGTCGTTGACCTCCTCCACCACTTCCACCATGGCTCCGAAAGCCGACAAGGGGAAGGTTTTGA